>NC_042966.1:39871441-39928941 GCF_901001165.1 Salmo trutta | reverse complement strand
GATAGGAATTATATAGAAACAGGGCATGTAAATTGATATTACCAGAGGAGAGAGTTTTAGTAGATACATCTAGATATATCTTGCCAGGTTAGTGTTCAAATTTCATAAATAACGTACAGTATTTCTCGGTCATATTATACTATCTCATCACATTCGCATCAAAACATGTACATTATTTTATTTTTTAAGACATTTAATTGTAAAACGTTATGGGGAATATACAGATTCTGTCACGAATCCCACCGAAGGTGGCTCCCCTGCCTGCTCGGGCGGCGCTCGGCGGTCGTCGTCACCGACCTACTAGCCGCCGCTGATCCTTTTTTCCTTTTCGTTTGGTATGTCTTATTGTTTGCACCTGTCCCTCATTTGGTTTATTGATTTTGGTTATTTAAGCCTGGTTAGCCCGCCCAGTGTTGTGCGGGATTATTTAGCGTCAGGTTGTGTTTTTGTATTTGGATGTGCTGGCGATCTACTACTATTATCTTTTATGCATGCTATGCACCTGTTCTGGGCAATTTGCATTTTTTCCACGCCGGTTGTGTTGGCGTCGATCGTGTTGTGTTTTATTTAATAAACACAAAGTTCCTTACCTCTGCTCTCTGCGCCTGACTCCTACCACCACTCCTAGCAACTACCGACAGAATCCCGCACCAACTATGGAGTCAGCAGGAGCAGCCTCCCCTCCTCTCCCATCGATGGAGGAACGGGTCCTTCACCATACCACCATCCTCCACCGAATCGGCTCAGCGATGGAGCAGATGATGGAGAGGATGGACCGATGGGAGAGGAGTGGCCTCCCTACCGCATCCCCAGCCCCAAATCCCCCTCCACCATCTACCCCTCCACCGACGTCCGGACCCGGAGCCCTATGCCTGGCTCTCCCCAGGGAGTACGATGGAGCGGCGGCTGGGTGCCAGGGGTTCCTGCTACAGTTGGATTTGTACCTGGCTACCGTTCATCCAACTCCCTCTGGAGAGGAGAGCGTAAGCGTCCTCGTCTCCTGCTTAACGGGACGTGCCTTGGAGTGGGCCAACGCAGTGTGGTATGGTCCAGACTCGGCAAGGGATCATTACCCCGAGTTCACCCGCCGTTTCCGGGCCGTGTTCGACCACCCAGCTGAAGGCCGGGCGGCGGGTGAACGGCTGTTCCACCTGCGTCAGGAGACGAGGAGCGCACAGGACTTTGCTCTGGAGTTCCGGACCTTGGCTGCTGGAGCGGGGTGGAACGACAGGGCCCTGATGGACCACTATAGGTGTAGCCTCCGGGAGGACGTCCGCCGTGAGCTAGCCTGTCGGGACACTACCCTGTCACTGGATGAACTGATCGACATGTCCATTCGTCTTGACAATCTGCTGGCTGCGCGCGGGCGTCCAGACGGGGTCCTGTTGGTTCCACCTCCAGGTCCTCCAGCTCCCATTCCTATGGAGCTAGGGGGGGCCGCGTCCAGGGGAACCGGAGGAGGAGGCTCCCCTTGTCCCCAGTGTGGTCGGAGAGGACACACTACCGACCGGTGCTGGGGGAGCTCCTCTGGGAATCGGGATGGCAGGCGGAGCACTCCTCGTCCATCTCAGGTGAGTAAGCACCAACCTCACCCAGAGCCCCCTGTTGGTCACATGTTCGTTTTAGTAACTTTCCCCTTGTTTTCTCCCTCTTTCCAGCATAAGGCGCTAGTCGATTCAGGCGCAGCTGGAAACTTTATGGATCGTGGGCTCGCATTAAGGCTAGGGATTCCCCTTGTATCGTTGGACCAACCTTTCCCCGTGCACTCCTTAGATAGCCGACCATTAGGGTCAGGACTGGTCAGGGAGGCCACGGTGCCACTGGACATGGTAACGCAGGGGGATCATGGGGAACGGATTAGTCTCTTCCTCATTGATTCTCCTGCGTTTCCAGTGGTGCTGGGGATTCCCTGGCTGGCCAATCACAATCCCAATATTTCGTGGAGACAGGGGGTTCTCAGAGGGTGGTCAGAGGAGTGCTCAGGCAGGTGTAAGGGAGTTTCCATCGGTGCGACGACGGTGGAGAGTCCAGACCAGGTTTCCACAGTGCGCATTCCCTCAGAATATGCCGATTTGGCTATCGCCTTCTGTAAAAAGAGGGCGACCCGATTACCACCTCATCGACGAGGGGATTGCGTGATAAATCTCCAGGTAAACGCTGCACTTCCCAGGAGTCATGTGTACCCATTGTCACAAGAGGAGACGTTGGCTATGGAGACATATGTCACGGAATCTCTGAGACAGGGGTATATACGGCCCTCCATGTCACCCGTCTCCTCGAGTTTCTTTTTCGTGAAGAAAAAGGATGGAGGTTTGCGCCCGTGCATTGATTATAGAGGTCTAAATTCCATCACAGTAGGGTTCAGTTACCCACTACCTCTCATCGCTACGGCGGTGGAATCATTTCACGGCGCGCGGTTTTTCACGAAACTGGACCTCAGGAGCGCTTACAATCTGGTGCGTATCCGGGGAGGAGACGAGTGGAAAACCGCATTCAGTACCACATCGGGCCACTATGAGTACCTCGTCATGCCGTACGGGTTAAAGAATGCTCCAGCTGTCTTTCAATCCTTTGTTGACGAGATTCTCAGGGACCTGCACGGGCAGGGGGTGGTGGTGTATATTGACGACATCCTGATTTATTCCGCCACCCGCGCCGCGCATGTCTCCCTGGTGCGCAAGGTGCTTGGACGACTGCTGGAGAATGACCTGTACGTCAAGGCTGAGAAATGTGAGTTTTTCAAACGAGCCGTTTCCTTCCTGGGGTATCGCATTTCCACCTCGGGGGTGGTGATGGAGGATGACCGCGTTAAAGCCGTGCGTAATTGGCCGACTCCGACCACGGTAAAGGAGGTGCAGCGGTTTTTAGGGTTTGCCAATTACTACCGGAGGTTTATCCGGGGCTTTGGTCAAGTTGCGGCTCCCATTACCTCACTGCTGAAGGGGGGTCCGGCGCGCTTGCGCTGGTCAACAGAGGCGAACAGAGCGTTCAGTCGCTTGAAGGAGCTGTTTACCGTTGCTCCAGTGCTGGCTCATCCGGATCCCTCTTTGGCATTCATAGTGGAGGTGGACGCGTCCGAGACTGGGGTGGGGGCCGTGCTATCACAGCGCTCGGGCACGCCACCCAAACTCCGCCCGTGCGCTTTCTTTTCTAGGAAGCTGGGGCCGGCGGAGCAGAACTATGACGTGGGGGACAGGGAGTTGTTAGCTGTGGTCAAGGCTCTGAAGGTGTGGAGACATTGGCTTGAGGGGGCTAGGCACCCTTTCCTCATCTGGACTGACCACCGTAATCTCGAGTACATCCGGGCAGCTAGGAGACTGAATCCGCGTCAGGCCAGGTGGGCCATGTTCTTTACCCGTTTCCGGTTCACGATCTCCTATCGGCCAGGTTCACAGAACACGAAGGCCGACGCACTGTCCCGCCTATATGACACCGAGGAGAGGGCCATCGATCCGGCTCCCATTCTTCCGGCGTCGTGTTTGGTAGCTCCGGTGGTATGGGAGCTGGACGCGGAGATCGAGCGGGCGTTACGGTCGGAACCTGCACCATCGCAGTGTCCGGCAGGTGTTCAGTACGTACCGGTTGGTCTCCGTGATCGATTGATTCGATGGGCCCATAATCTCCCCTCTTCGGGTCACCCTGGGATTGAGAGGACAGTGCGGAACCTGAGGGGGAAATACTGGTGGCCCACCTTGGGTAAAGACGTGCGGTTCTATGTTTCCTCCTGCTCGGTGTGCGCTCAGAGCAAGGCTCCTCGACACCTGCCTAGAGGGAAATTACACCCCCTCCCCGTTCCACAGCGGCCGTGGTCACACTTGTCAGTGGACTTCCTCACTGACCTTCCCGTATCTCAGGGGAACACCACTATCCTGGTCGTTGTGGATCGGTTCTCGAAGTCCTGTCGTCTCATCCCGTTGCCCGGTCTCCCTACGGCTCTGCAGACTGCGGAGGCACTGTTTACCCATGTCTTCCGGCACTACGGGGTGCCCGAGGACATCGTTTCTGATCGGGGTCCCCAGTTCACGTCCAGAGTTTGGAGGGCGTTCATGGAACGTTTGGGGGTCTCGGTCAGCCTGACCTCGGGTTTCCACCCCGAGAGTAATGGGCAGGTTGAGAGGGTGAACCAAGAGGTGGGTAGGTTTCTAAGGACGTATTGCCAGGACCGGCCCAGAGAATGGGCGAGATACGTGCCATGGGCAGAAATAGCCCAAAATTCTCTACGGCACTCATCTACCAACATGTCACCGTTCCAGTGCGTGTTGGGCTACCAGCCGGTCCTGGCTCCATGGCACCAGAGCCAGACCGAGGCTCCTGCGGTGGAGGATTGGGTGCAGCGCTCGAAGGACACATGGAGAGCCGTCAAGGACGCACTCACCAAGGCGAGTGGACGGCAAAAGAAGAGCGCTGACCAGCACCGCAGTGAGACCCCTGTGTTTGCCCCAGGGGATCGAGTCTGGCTCTCGGCTAGAAACCTGCCCCTCCGCTTGCCCTGCCGGAAGCTGGGTCCGCAGTGTGTAGGGCCGTTTAAAGTCCTGAGGAGGATAAACGAGGTGTGTTACCGTTTACAACTTCCATCTTACTACCGTATTAACCCCTCGTTTCATGTGTCTCTCCTCAGGCCGGTGGTGGCTGGTCCCATGCAGGAAGGTGAGGTGCCGGAGGTTCCTCCCCCCCCGCTGGACATTGGGGGGTCCCCGGCGTATAGGATACGCGCCATTCTGGACTCCAGACTTCGGGGGGGGGGCCTACAGTACCTCGTCGACTGGGAGGGGTACGGCGCGGAGGAGAGGTGCTGGGTACCCAGGAGGGACATTTTGGACCCCCCACTACTGAGGGAGTTCCACCGCCTTCATGGGGATCGCCCTGCACCTCGTCCTCCGGGTCGCCCTCGAGGTCGGTGGCGGCGCGCTGCGGGAGCCGCGCGTCAGGAGGGGGGTACTGTCACGAATCCCACCGAAGGTGGCTCCCCTGCCTGCTCGGGCGGCGCTCGGCGGTCGTCGTCACCGACCTACTAGCCGCCGCTGATCCTTTTTTCCTTTTCGTTTGGTATGTCTTATTGTTTGCACCTGTCCCTCATTTGGTTTATTGATTTTGGTTATTTAAGCCTGGTTAGCCCGCCCAGTGTTGTGCGGGATTATTTAGCGTCAGGTTGTGTTTTTGTATTTGGATGTGCTGGCGATCTACTACTATTATCTTTTATGCATGCTATGCACCTGTTCTGGGCAATTTGCATTTTTTCCACGCCGGTTGTGTTGGCGTCGATCGTGTTGTGTTTTATTTAATAAACACAAAGTTCCTTACCTCTGCTCTCTGCGCCTGACTCCTACCACCACTCCTAGCAACTACCGACAGATTCCCTGAAGACAGAGATGATTAGCATGTAGCAAGTAATGAGAGACTTGAACTAACATTCAAATGAACCATTTAGTGAAACGTTGAAATAAAACATTCTACACTTCTTTGTCATTTCTTGGTCCTTTCAAGAAGTCAACAAAAAGCTTTGTTGAATTATTCCTATTGTGTGTATACAGTAGATGTTGGGTGAAGAGGAGTTTTGGCACTGGAAGTCTAGTTTGTTTTGTTTGTATATTTTAGCACATTGATTTGTGGACACTGACAAGTGCTAAGTTTATATGTCTGACTATGTCATACGTACAATACTAAATGCTAAATACAGTATATTGTATTTTACAAAATTATTGTAAATAACTTGCACATGATTTAGTTTTTTATTTTTCACAAATTAAAACAAGTGATGTATTGTGTTCTATGACATATTGTCATTTGAGATCAGATTTTTGGTTGTTGAAAGAATTATCCATAATAATTCAATTTACACATGGAAGTTTCAACCCAATTTACACATGAAGCATCAACTCCATTTACACATGAAGGATCGACCACATTTACACATGAAGGATCGACCACATTTACACATGAAGCATCAACACCATTTACACATGAAGGATCAACACCATTTACACATGAAGCATCAACCCCATTTACACATGAAGCATCAACACCATTTACACATGAAGCATCAACACCATTTACACATGAAGCATCAACACCATTTACACATGAAGGATCAACCATATTTACACATGAAGGATCAACCACATTTACACATGAAGCATCAACCACATTTACACATGAAGGATCAACCACATTTACACATTTTAAGAATACAGTATAGTCTTCTGATTTAGGCTATGTACTGTACATTTGGATGCAATGGTTGTTGACCTCTACCACAGCAGAGACCAAACACTGTCCTATATAAACCCTCCCATGGCTGCGTCCCAAAAGGCAACCTATTCCCTATTTAGTGATCTACAAAGCCCGTAAAGTAAACAGGCTGCCATTTGGGACGAAGCCCCTACTCCCTGTTGACACAAGGCACTTTACGATTGCCAGACAAATCATCTGACAAGGGAGGCTTGGCTGTCTCAGTGCAGCCTGCGGATAATGGTTGATAAAACTCCACGTTCTCACCTTGGGATGAAGTCGGGCCCATCATGTTGTTTATTAACGTATTTACACACCCCTGCTTGGCGGGGGACTGTCAGCATGCCAATAATGTTTACCGTCTGACACCTCCGAGGCTCGAGAGGAGACCGGAGGGGCTGTTGATTGCACGCACGCACGCACGCACGCACGCACGCACGCACGCACACACACACACACACACACACACACACACACACACACACACACACACACACACAGTTTCCATGACAATGTGGCAGGTGAGCTAGCTAGCTAGTGGTGGCTCTTAGGCCATCAATACCATTGTGGATAAAACAAGGAGAGCATTACACCAGGCTCCTCAAATCAATGTTCAGAGTGTCCTGCCTGATTAAGCCGTCGCCCTGAAAGTGTCAATACTGCCTGCCTGGCTGGCTGGCTGGTGGAGGGAAGCCCACGGCTGTGGCTTTGTCTGTGTCGTCAGCCTATTTCCTACATTAGCCTGGGCTCTGGGCAAAAGTAGTGCACTAGGTAAGCAATAGGGTGCAATTTGGGATGCAGTTAGACTGATGATTGGTCTGAAAAGCCTATCAGGCAGAAAGCTGAGCAGAACTAATGATTCCCTGTACTGCCTATTACAGGGACATGACAATGTTATCCTGTTGGGGCCCGGCAGCCGGCAGAAGGAGAGAGGAGAAAAAGTGACCTTGGCTGCTTTATTTGAAGCTGAAGTAAATTGACAACAGCAGATAAATCTTTACCTTGGGCTATTAACAGAATGAAACAACAGCCAGGGATAGAGGAGCTGGTTTCTCTGATGACGTTTTCACTCGCTGGTATTTCTTGTTCTTTTAGTTGTTGTTTTTTTTACTAACGCACGTAAGCCCACAGATATGACCTTTATGAAACCGCCACGTCAGACCACATTATCTCTTCTGAATGTCTGAAAGTATTGTTCTTCAATATTATAAAGGTCTGCTTATCTTTTATTATATGCAATTAGGAGACAACAACACCACTAAAAATGTTCTGGACGAAATCCGAATATTGAAATATGGTTGGTAAATGTTAAATGTTTCTACACTAATAAGCTGAATGTTGGAGAAAATATTTGCAACACCAAAGACCCAATGCATGTAAATCTGGGGGGGATTTACGGATGTTGAGAGTCAGACTGGTACAGTAGAGCCTCAGGGCAAAGGTATATTGCATTGGACATCTATCTTAAGGCTAAGAGAACATTGCCTACATCGTTGGAGAAAAAAAAAAGCCATGTGTTTTATTACACAGATGTTCCAAGGCTTTTAGAACTGTACCACCATCTTCTATGCCAAGGGCTACATTGATTTTGCATTAGGTTCCTCTCTGATACAGAAATGAACGAGAACAGGTTTCTCACTCACACAGACCTGGTTGCACGCAGGCAGAAATATTGAACGATACAGGACCGGTACAGTAGGGAATCTTGCAGCCATTTCAAAACGTTTAAATAAACCCAATTTCAGTAAAAAATATTAAAGTACAATTATATTTAAGCAATAAGGCCAGAAGGAGTGTGGTATATGGCCAATATAACACTGCTAAGAGCTGTTCTTGCGCACGACGCAACGTGGCGTGCTTGGACACAGCCCTTAGCCGTGGTATATTGGCAATATACCACAAACCCCCAAAGGTGCCTTATTGCTATTATAAACAGGTTACCAATGTAATTAGAGCAGTAAAAATAAATGTTTTGTCATAGCTGTGATATACCACGGCTTTCAGCCAATCAGAATTCAGGGATCAAACCACACCGTTTATAGCATAATTTTGATCACGTCTAATATCACTAATCCTTCCTTTTCTTCTTATATTATATTATAACCATGCGTGCACACATTAAAGGTTTAGCACACATGAAAAAAGAAAGCATTAGCACACATGAAAAAAGAAAGCGTTAGCATACATGAAAAATAAAGTTTAGCATACATGAAAGAAGAAAGGGTTAGCATACATGAAAGAAGAAATGGTTAGCATACATGAAAAAATGAGGTTTAGCATACATGAAAAAAGAATGTTTAGCATACATGAAAAAAGAAAGGGTTAGCATCAATGAAAAAATAATGTTTAGCATACAGGTGTAGGAAAGAAAGACAAAGAGATTCAGTTCCTATTTCAACTGGTACAATTTCTGTGGTACAAACAGTAGCAGATAAACTCATGCTCCTTCACTGGTTGACAGTTAGCCTCTGAGGCCCTCAAGCCTTTTTATGTTATCTGGAAAGGTCAACATTTTCCACTCCTTTGTTTCAGTGCTTGCATGCATAAATCAAAGCTCTCGGCTATGTCAATGTTTGAACCACTGTGTCCTGGGGGAGGAGGGGGGGGGGTATATTACACTACTTCAAAGACAAAATATCAACCCTAAAGGGTATACAGTAAGCATATACAGTAATTACAGATAGATATAACTATATACAGTAACTACAGTTGGATATAACCATAATACAGTAACTACAGTTAGATATCTGCATATACGGTAACTACAGTTACATATAAGCATATACCAATATGAGCATAACTAGACGTCAAATCGCGTTATATCTACAGTAGCTTTGATTGGACATCATACTTTCAAAATCTTCATCATCAAGAATCAATTTGACAATCTACTGGCAAATCCTTTTCAATCCTTGTCATATGAAGAGAAATTATGAAGAGAAATTATAGATGAAACGTATCGGTGCTCATCGGCCATTGGACATAAACATTACACAACAAGTTGGAAATTGCAAATTCAATTCGCCTGGTTCACAAACTACTTCTCAGACAGAGTTCAGTGTGTCAAATCGGAGGGCCTGTTGTCCGGACCTCTGGCAGTCTCTATGGGGGTACCACAGGGTTCAATTCTCGGGCCGACTCTTTTCTCTGTATATATCAACGATGTCACTCTTGCTGCGGGTGATTCCCTGATCCACCTCTACACAGATGACACCATTCTGTGTACACCTGGCCCTTCTTTGGACACTGTGTTAACTAACCTCCAGATGAACTTTAATGCCATACAACACTCCTTCCGTGGCCTCCAACTGCTCTTAAACGCTAGTAAAACCAAATGCATGCTTTTCAACCGTTCGCTGCCCGCACCCGCCCGCCCGACTAGCATCACTACTCTGGAAGGTTCTGACTTAGAATATGTGGACAACTACAAATACCTAGGTGTCTGGTTAGACTGTAAACTCTCCTTCCAGACTCATATTAAACATCTCCAATCCAAAATTAAATCTAGAATCGGCTTCCTATTTCGCAACAATGCCTCCTTCACTCACGCCGCCAAACATACCCTTGTAAAACTGACTATCCTTCCGATCCTCGACTTCGGCGATGTCATTTACAAAATAGCTTCCAATACTCTACTCAGCAAACTGGAGGCAGTCTATCACAGTGCCATCCGTTTTGTTACCAAATCACCTTATACCACCCACCACTGCGACCTGTATGCTCTAGTCGGCTGGCCCTCGCTACATATTCGTCGCCAGACCCACTGGCTCCAGGTCATCTACAAGTCTATGCTAGGTAAAGCCCCGCCTTATCTCAGTTCACTGATCACGATAACAACACCCACCCGTAGCATGCGCTCCAGCAGGTATATCTCACTGGTCATCCCCAAAGCCAACACCTCCTTTGGCCGCCTTTCCTTCCAGTTCTCTGCTGCCAATGACAGTAACGAATCACTGGAGACTTATATTTCCCTCACCAACTTTAAACATCAGCTATCTGAGCAGCTAACCGATCGCTGCAGCTGAACATAGCTGTACATATTGCATCTGTAAATAGCCCATCCAATCTACCTACCTCATCCCCATAATGTTTTTATTTACTTTTCTGCTCTTTTGCACACCAGTATTTCTACTTGCAGATCATCATCTGCTCATCTATCACTCCAGTGTTAATTGCTAAACTGTAATTATTTCGCTACTACGGCCTATTTATTGCCTTACCTCCTCACGCCATTTGCACACACTGTATATAGACTTTCTTTTTTTTATATTGTGTTATTGACTGTACGCTTGTTTATTCCATGTGTAACTCTGTGTTGTTTTTTGTCACACTGCTTTGCTTTATCTTGGCCAGGTCGCAGTTGTAAATGAGAACTTGTTCTCAACTAGCCTACCTGGTTAAATAAAGGTGAAATAAAAAAATAATACAAAAATAGTGAGTGGTTTGGAAGGAATCGGTGGCTAACTGCAAGCATTGCAAATAAATCACTGGCCTGCTATTCAGTGGAGTGGATGTGTGGGTTTAAGGGTCTCTTTTCCAAATTTAAAAGGATAAATATTCAATATTGGCCATTCTGTCAATCGAGGAATGATTTCTGCCTCTTTCAGTAACTATAGTTAGATATAACCATAATACGGTATCTACAGTTAGATTTAACCATAATACGGTAATGACAGTTAGATATAACCATAATACAGTAACTACAGTTAGATTTAACCATAATACAGTAACTACAGTTAGACTCATGCCTGTCAGTAGCACATTGGTGGGTTGATAGAAGTGCCGACATGGAAGTGCCGACATGATTTACTTAGTAAAATGTTAATCCCCAAAGTTCAGGATCAGGAGATTGGAGTCAGTCTGAGTTACAGGATCTATGCATTATGTCGAGGAGAACTGACATGACCTTATTTAACTAGGCAAGTCAGTTAAGAACAAATACTTATTTACAATGATGGCCTACCCCTGCCAAACCATCCCTTAACTCAAAAGACACTGGGCCAATTGTGCACCGCCCTATGGGACCCCTGACACCTCTATCGCTGAGCTTTTTTTTTTAACCTTTATTTAACTAGGCAAGTCAGTTAAGAACAAATACTTATTTTCAATGACGGCCTAGGAACAGTGGGTTAACTGCCTTGTTCAGGGGCAGAATTGTACCTTGTCAGCTCGGGGGTTCGAACTTGCAACCTTGCGGTTACTAGCCCAATGCTCTAACCACTAGGCTACCCTGCCGCCCAGCCCCGAGATGCAGTGCCTTAGACCGCTGCGCCACTGCCGCCTCGAGATGCAGTGCCTTAGACCGCTGCGCCACTGCCGCCTCGAGATGCAGTGCCTTAGACCGCTGCGCCACTGCCGCCTCGAGATGCAGTGCCTTAGACCGCTGCGCCACTGCCGCCTCGAGATGCAGTGCCTTAGACCGCTGCACCACTCGGGAGACACAGTCTACTCTATATACTAACACTCAGCTTGACCTCTCAAGGCCTCCCCGAAGGATGAGTTACAGGATCCATGCGTTATGTAGAAGAGAACTAACACGACCTTCAGACATCACAGTCTACTCTATATATTAGCAGGCAGCTTGACCCTGCCTCTCAAGGCCTCCCGGAAGAATGAGATACATATCGGATATATATTACCGCTATTCTCATTAAATTACTGACTCACATTCTTTATGAGCTGGAGAAGCCATTTTTGAAATGACCGGACATGAGAAGAGATCGAGAGATTTCATTTGGATGACATTTTTTTTATACATTTCAGCCGGTATGAACAATATATGTTTTGACATTTGCCAATTTATAAAGAAATTTATTTAAAAAATAAAAAAAACATGACAAAGAAATAATGTATCGACTGTACAAATGCACATAATGAAATTTACTGTATAAATCCTATCCCTAATTATCATGGTTTCACCATATGACTTTATTAGTGCCGTATGTAGAAAAAAAAGCAGAACTCTACGCCTGCTGTTAGAAGGGAAATGATAGGGAATAAAGTTATTTCTGGAGAGCGTAGTGTCCATTTTGATATAATTGGCTTTAGAATAATTTATGACGTTAAATGCCACATTATCGACTGGCTGTCAGGTCCTTTGGCATGCAGTCCATCCTTCTTTCTGCCGAGCACGACCACAGCCTAAAGTAGACTGACAAGCTAATTATACCATCTTCTAGCACAGTGATAAATGTCACTAATCTTAAAACCAGACTGCCTTTTAGCATGAATCCCAAAAAATAGCACCCTATTCCCTACATAGTGCACTACTTTTGACCAGAAGCCTTGGTCAAAATAGTTCACTATAAATGGAACAGGGTGCCATTTTGGTACCAGCCAAAGTCTGCACCAGCCAACATCCTCTGATCAAGAATACAATTAGAGCCATATTCTCTTATTCTCTCCCAGTTTGGTCCTAAATTAAGTTATTTTACACAATCCATTCAGGCATTAAATCAATGGTTCTCAGCAAGTCTCTACAGTACCATAGAATTTATTGGCTGATGTATGTCTCTTATTTAGCACACCTCTTATAGACCTGGCTGATGATGACTGGGTCTGTATTTCCATAAACATTTATTTTCCTTTTTGTTGTTGTTGTTGTGAGGTACAAGGCATAGATTGTATCCCTGAGAGTGTGGGTGGATAAAATATACCTTTTTGTTTTCCTGCTGAAAAATGTATGCTTATAGCGCCCGATGAAGGTGCGTAATGGGCTTTGCAGCCATGGTCCCCCTTTTTTTGCGCGGGCTCGAATAAATGTAAATCAACGGCTGAAAAGCCTCCCACTTGCTGGGCCAACATATTTTCTCTTGGGTTTTCATCACATTCACAGAGTTTCTAAACCCAGAGACACAACATCGTAAGACTTTCTAGAACTTTTGCAAAACAGACCAAACAGACAAGGCCAGGGTTTGGGGTTAGAAAAGTAATTGAGAGAAGTGAAACCATTGGACCCAGTAATGTAAAGTACTTAAGTAAAAATACTTTAAAGTATTACTTAAGTCGCTTTTTTTTGTGGTATCTCTACTTTACTTTACTATTTATATTTTTCACTACTTTTAAACTTACTTCACTACATTCCTAAAGAAAAGAATGTACTTTTTCCAACATACATTTTCCCTGATACCAAAAAGTACTTGTTATGTTTTAAATGCTTAGCAGGACAGGAAAATTGTGAAATTCACTCACTTATCAAGAGAACACGTGGTCATCCCTACTGCCTATGGTCTGGCCGACTCACTAAACACATATGCATCTTTTGTAAATAATGTCTGAGTGTTGCAGTGTGCCCCTGGCTATCTGTACATTTTAAAACAAGAAAATGGTGCTGTCTGCTTTGCCTAAAATAAGGGATTTGAAATGTTTACTTTTTCTTATATTTCTGATACTTAAGTATATTTCAAACCATATACTTTTACTCAAGTATTATTTTACTAGGTGACCTTCACTTTTACTTGCGTAACTTTCAATTAAAGTATCTTTAATTTTACTCAAGTATGACAATTGGATACTTTTTCCACCACTGGTTAGACCCAATGACTGTCACGTCCTGGCCAGTATAAGGGTTAATTGTTATTGTAGTTTGGTCAGGACGTGGCAGAGGGTATTTGTTTAATGTGGTTCGGGGTGGTGTGTTATTTAGGAGGGCATTTGATTTATGTATTCCGGGGTTTTTGGGCACTGTTTGATTTTCATGGAATTCTATGTTTAGTCTAGTGAGTCTGGTTCTATGTTTAGGTAATTGGGGTGGAGACTCTCAATTGAAGGCAGGTGTGGTCTATTTGCCTTTGATTGAGAGTCCCATATATTAGGGTGTGTTTGTATTTTGTGGGAGATTGTTTCTTGTTTAGCGTGAGTGAGCCTTTCAAGACTGTTCGTTGAGCGTAAGTTCGTTTTGTTTGTTGTTCTGGTGTTCACTTGATTATAGTTGAAATAAACGTCAAGATGAGCATACGCAGTCCTGCTGCATTTTGGTCCTCCTTTACCAACGATAACCGTGACAATGACATGTTAATATGCATGAGTTTAGCTAGCCAACGTCGCCATGACATCAGGGATTGATCTGTGATTTCTACTGGAGAAGCAGTTTTAAACTATCTTCATACTGTACTGTCTTTGGTACATTTATTTTAAGCCATCCCTTTAAATATGGTGAACCTTTAATTATAATTGTATCAACAGACTAGAATACATTGAGAGAACGGGTTCAGAATATAGGGATCAATGAAAGAATTCCATCTAAATATATTCATCTCCGTTTCAGCACCAACTGGTAGATAAAAAAAAAATACTTTGATTTTGTAGATTAATTCAAATTTTAGGGTTATGAGAGTATGATGAATCATAAAAAACAGGTTTGGAAAACCTTCATGCACAAAATATGTCACGGTTGTCGTAGGATGAAGCGGATCAAAGTGCAGCGTGATTATCGTTCCACATATTTTATTGAACTGTGAAACTATGCAATACATACAAATAAACTGAACAACAAACCGTGACGCAGAGGTGAAACATACACTAACTCAAAGACAATTCCCACAAACCCAGGTGGGAAAAACACCTACTTAAGTATGATCTCCAATTAGAGACAACGATGACCAGCTGCCTCTAATTGGAGATGATCCCAAACAAAACCCAACATAGAAATACAAAACTAGAACATAACAACATAAAAAAAACGAAACTAGAAAACCCCCCTGTCACGCCCTGACCTACTCTACCATAGAAAATAACAGCTTTCTATGGTCAGGACGTGACAATATATCGATGAGTAGAAACTACAGTGGTTTGATTCATCCTGAAAATGTACACATTCAGTTCCTTAACCCATGATAATGTTGGAAGATTAGTGTACATATAACTATTATTGGGGAGAATAGTGTACAATAGTAGGCTATACCCTTGTCTGTTGCCTGCACTAACAATGGTCAAGTATTGTGTCATGCGTCAGGTTCAAAACTGTTTTGGTTTGGTCTGCGCTCAGCTCAATGACTTAATTAGCCTACATGTCTTAAAAAATTATATTATCAACTGTTGCTAATGATCCTCAGCAACAACCAAACGGCCATAACAGCGTTTACAGAGGAAGCAAATGAAGGTAATCGAAACAATGTAATTAAATGGAATGATCATGAAGGCAGGGCCAACTGAAGGGAACAAACAGTAAATTGACAGTTGAATATGTGTTATTAGGCCTACTGACGGTCGATACTGATAGTGACTAATATTTAACGTGATAGAAATAGGAAACAGGGAAAGTCGGGGGTGGCCTATAATTAAGATATTCGAGAGTGCCCATTGCAGGAAGTTAAAAGGCCTTACAATTTAAATTCTTCATAATGGCACAGAATTTCATAGACTTCATTTCGCTACATGTAGCATTAACATCTGCTAACCATGTGTATGTGACCAATAACATCTGCTAACCATGTGACCAATAACATCTGCTAACCATGTGTATGGACCAATAACATCTGCTAATCATGTGTGTGTGACCAATAACATTTGCTAACCATGTGACCAATAACATCTGCTAACCATGTGTATGGACCAATAACATCTGCTAACCATGTAAATGTGACCAATAACATCGGCTAACCATGTGACCAATTACATCTGCTAACCATGTGTATGTGACCAATAACATCTGCTAACCATGTGTATGGACCAATAACATCTGCTAACCATGTGTGTGTGACCAATAACATCTGCTAACCATGTGTATGTGACCAATAACATCTGCTAACCATGTGTGTGACCAATAACGTCTGCTAACCATGTGACCAATAACATCTGCTAACCATGTGTGTGACCAATAACATCTGCTAACCATGTGTATGTGACCAATAACATCTGCTAACCATGTGTGTGTAACCAATAACATCTGCTAACCATGTGTATGTGACCAATAACATCTGCTAACCATGTGTATGTGACCAATAACATCTGCTAACCATGTGTATGTGACCAATAACATCTGCTAACCATGTGTATGTGACCAATAACATTTGATTTGATATGATTTGACTTCGCCGTGGGAAAGTTGATTTGTTGATATGCTTCAGTTTGCTGCCATATGACTGGTTTTACATTTGTCTCCAGCAATTATAAGGTCAAATATATCTAAAACTATCTATATTTAATTTATATTTACAATTCCCTTATCCAAACGGATTAATTATTTACCTAGCTCTTATCATACAAAATTAGGAATACATCCAAGATAAATTCCCTTAAAAACCATGTAATCTCTCCTACCTAAAACACGTGCCAGTTAAAACCAGGACTATTTTTAACGGCGCTGTTTACGTACGGTAGTACCGCTGCATCTTGTTGATACTGTATGTGTGATCATGACAACAATAGGACATGACACATACCAAACTGGGAACGTCCCAGAGCTATCTTCTGTGGCTGGAATGCTGTCATCTCTCCCTATGTCACTATCACTGGATCAATACTACTGTCACATATGTCACAAACTTTTAGACGTCTGCTCTTTTCAGCAGAGGGCCTCTTCAGCCCGACCTGGGTGGAGATTAAATTTGATGTGTGTGTGTGTGTGTGTGTGTGTGTGTGTGTGTGTGTGTGTGTGTGTGTGTGTGAGGGTAAGAGGGGAGGAAAAGAGAGGAGAGATGGGGTGCAGATCATTGTATCTTCCCTCCTGTAACTCTCAGTACCAGTCGTCTGTAAAGTCATTGACATTTAACTGACATTGTGAAATGTTTCTCAGTGAGATAATCACTAATACAACTGCACTCTGTAACATATCCCATGGCACAATCAATTACAATAATAGTGATGAGCATCAAATATCAATTACTTTAGCTGTTTATGTTCACAGTCCAAAACATACTTCAAATAATGTGGCTTTGATAAAATAAACCAAATAAAGATACAAAATTAAGATAAAATAAATACAAAATTAAGATAAAATAAATACATTACACATGTTGTAAACAAATCCAAAATCATACAAATTCAGATTTCACTGAGTTTTTTTGAGACAAGACCTAAAGTGGCTATCTGGGATGATTTCACATGTGCAGTGCATCTCTTGCACATGCTCAGATAGCGATTTGCCCTTTGACCCCCTTTGATTAGCAGGGCAATCCATCATGGGGCTGTCACAGGAGGTGCCTGGGCTGCTTGGCTGCAGCTGTGTGTCACTGATGATGAGAGGAGAGCAGTGGTGAGGAGAGTAGTGGAGAAGAGAGGAGAGGAGTGGAGGAGAAGAGGAGTTGGAAGAAGAGGAGGAGGGTAGGAGAGGAGAGGAGTGGAGTTGAGAGGAGGCTGGGAGAGAAGAGGAGAGGAGAGGAGGAGGGTAGAAGAGGAGAGGAGAAGAGAGGAAAGGAAAGAAGAGGAGAGAAGAGGAGAAGGGAAGAGAAGGAGAGCAGAGGAGGAGGGTAGGAGGGGAGAGGAGAGGAGGAGGGTAGGAGAGGAGTGTAGTGGAGTGGAGAGAAGAGAAGGGAAGTGGAGAGGAGGAGGGTAGGAGGTGTTGTGGAGGAGGCAAGGACAGGACGGTAGTGGAGTGGAGAGGAGAAGGGTAGGAGAGGAGGGTAAGAGAGGAGAGTCGCTATTTAGGGAATAGGGTGCTATTTGGGACACACCCAGTCAGGGCTAGAGGAATGATGGGTAATATTCTGTCTGGAAAACTACTGTGAAGAATATAGTGTAATAGTGAATGTCTGGGAATATGTAGAGCCATGTACAATATATACAATAACACAGTGCCACCGACGTGGCCCGCTCCCAAGGACTGTGGGCTCTCGTTCTCTGTGGCCCTCACTTCTGTCATCATGAAGTGCTTTGAGAGGCTAGTGAAGGATCATATCACCTCTCCCTTACCTGACACCCTAGACCCACTTCAATTTGCTTACCGCCCCAATAGATCCACAGATGATGCAATCGTCATCTCACTGCACACTGCCCTATCCCATCTGGAGAGGAATACATATGTAAGAATGCTGTTCATTGACTATAGCTCAGCATTCAACACCACAGTATCCTCCAAGCTCATCATTAAGCTCGGGGCCCTGGGTCTGAACCCCGCCCTGTGCAACTGGGTTCTGGACTTCTTGATGGGCCGCACCCAGGTGGTGAAGGTAGGAAACAACAACGTGGAGCACGCCCCTATTCACATCGATGGGACCACAGTGGAGAAGGTGGAAAGCTTCAAGTTCCTTGGCGTACATATCACTGACAATCTGAAATGGTCCACCCACACAGACTGTGTGATGAAGAGGGCGCAACAACGCCTCTTCAACCTAAGGAGGCTGAAGAAATTCAGCTTGGCACCTAAAACCATCACAAACCTTTACAAATGCACCATCGAGAGCATCCTGTATCACCGCCTGGTTCGGCAACTGCACCGCCCGCAACCGCAGGGCTCTTCAGAGGGTGGTGCGGACTGCCCAACGCATCACCGGGGGCACACAGCCTGCCCTCCAGGAGACCTATATCACCCTATGTCACAAGTAGGCCAAGAAGATCATCAAGGATGACATCCTCCCGAGCCACGGCCTGTTCACCCCGCTATCATCCAGAAGGCGAGGTCAGTACAGGTGCATCAAAGCTGGGACCGAGACACTGAAAAACAGCTTCTATCTCAAGACCCATCAAACTGTTAAAGAGCCAGCTACCACCTGGTTACTCAACCCAGCACCTTAGAGGCTGCTGCCCTATGTTCACAGACATAGAATCACTGGCCACTTTAATAATTGAACACAAGTCACTTTAATGATGTTTACACACCACTTTACTCATCTCATATGTATATACTGTATTCTATTGTACTGTATTTTAGTCAATGCCACTCCGACATTACTCATCCTAGTATATATATATATTTCTTAATTCCATTCTTTTACTTTTAGATGTGTGTATTGTTGTGATTTGTTAGATACTACTGCACTGTCAGAGCTAGGAACACAATCATTTCGTTATACCCACACTAACATAAGCTAAATATCTGTATTTGACCAATACAATTGGATTTGATTTGATTGGGCTGTGGGTATATGTACAGTCATCTATATATAGTATTTGACTGTGGGTATATGTAAAATACCAAGAAACACAATGGATATGGAATGTTCAGCATTCAGCCACTGAAAAATAGTAAATAAATGTGCGACAAATCCAGATTCAAAAATTCTAAAGAAACATCATCCTCTCACTGTATTTGAGACTTTCATCTAGAAGAAGAGCTGACCTTGTGATTTAAATGCATGCGAGTGTATTTGTGTAAGTGTGTTTTGAGTATTTTCAAATACTTTCCAAGTGCATTTACAAATACATTAAAATATTCAACTACTTGACTTTTTAAATAAAATGTATCTGAATATTTACTTTGAATGCATGTAAAAGTAATTGAGATATTTGAAATAATATTGACTGAATGTGATGCTAAAAGTTTCCTTCTGTTCTGGGATTTTGGAAAGATAGGGGTAATTTTTGGGATAATTTTTTGAATAATTTTTTATTTTATTTTGAACCTTTATTTTAGCAGGGAAGACATATTAAAACCAAGCTTTCTTTTACAAATGCGCTCTGTACATAAATATGCACATTATACCCAACCTTGGAGTACACAGAGCATTCAGAAAGTACTGTACATATACAGGTCTGTGCATCGACACAATCCTGTCTCGGAGCTCTACGGACAATTCCTTTGACCTCACGGCTTTGTTTTTTTCTCTGAAATGCACTGTCAACTGACCTTATATGTGACCGACCGGCTGAAATCGCTCTTATGTAGCAACATTTGAAATTGTGTTTTTTTACATTGGATAAAAATAGAGACTCAGAGCTCCAAAATTCTATATCATACACTGCATTTTTAAGGAACAAAATTTACCAAATTGTTTTTTTATTTATTTTATTTATTTAACCCTCATTTAACTAGGGAATGGGTCTGAATACTTCTGAAAAAGGAAGGGTCTGAATACTTCTGAAAAAGGGAAGGGTTCTGAATACTTTCCTAATGCACTGTACGTAATAGTATGCCATTGTGTCTGAATTAATTTGTTGTGGTAGAGAAAACTAGTACTCTTCAGGGATTTGACAGTTTTCCAGAATTAACCACATGTGTACTCGAAGAAAGTTGTAGAAACATCTCAAAGATGATCAATGGAAACAGGATGCAGCTGAGCTCAATTTCGGGTCTGAATAGTTATCCTGTTGGGGGTAGGGGGCAGTATTTGCACGGCCGGATAAAAAACGTACCCGATTTAATCTGGTTATTACTACTGCCCAGAAACTAGAATATGCATATAATTATTGGCTTTGGATAGAAAACACCCTAAAGTTTCTAAAACTGTTTGAATGGTGTCTGTGAGTATAACAGAACTCATATGGCAGGCAAAAACCTGAGAAGATTCCAAACAGGAAGTACCCTCTCTGGCCATTCCTTGGGCTTCTTGGCTCTGTTTAAAGAAAATTTAGGATCTTTGCTGTAACGTGACACTTCCTACGGCTCCCATAGGCTCTCAGAACCCGGGAAAAAGCTGAATGATGTAATTCCAGCCGCTGGCTGAAAAACTTTAGCGCATTGGTTAAGTGGTCTATCAGAGGACCATCAGACTGAGGCTTGTGCACGAAGGGATCCCATGTTTTTATTTTCTCTCTCTTTGAACGTAACACGCTTCCCGGTCGGAATATTATCTCTTTTTTTACGAGAAAAATTTTAAACAGATTTTAAACAGTGGTTGACATGCTTCGAAGTACGGTAATGGAATATTTAGAATTTTTTGGTCACGAAACGCGTCGGGCGCGTAACCCTTATTTACCCTTTCGGATAGTGTCTTTAACGCACGAACAAAACGCCATATAACTATGGATTATTTGGGACCAAACCAACATTTGTTATTGAAGTAGAAGTCCTGGGAGTGCATTCTGACGAAGAACAGCAAAGGTAATAACATTTTTCTTATTGTAAATCTGACTTTGGTCAGGGCTAAACTTGGTGGGTGTCTAAATAGCTAGCCCTGTGATGCCGGGCTATCTACTCAGAATATTGCAAAATGTGCTTTCACCGAAAAGCTATTTTAAAATCGGACATAGCGAGTGCATAGAGGAGTTCTGTATCTATAATTCTTAAAATAATTGTTATGCTTTTTGTGAACGTTTATCGTGAGTAATTTAGTACATTTTTAGTAAATTCACCGGAAGTTTGCGGGGGGTATGCTAGTTCTGAACGTCACATGCTAATGTAAAAAGCTGGTTTTTGATATAAATATGAACTTGATTGAACAAAACATGCATGTATTGTATAACATAATGTCCTAGGTGTGTCATCTGATGAAGATCGTCAAAGGTTAGTGCTGCATTTAGGTGTGGTTTGGGTTTATGTGACATTATATGCTAGCTTGAAAAATGGGTGTCTGATTATTTCTGGCTGGGTACTCAGATTATGTCAGCAAATGTTTTGCTTTCGTTGTAAAGCCTTTTTGAAATCGGACAGTGTGGTCAGATTAACGAGAGTCTTGTCTTTAAAATGGTGTAAAATAGTCATATGTTTGAGAAATTGAAGTAATAGCATTTCTAAGGTATTTGAATAACGCGCCACAGGATTCCACTGGCTGTTACGTAGGTGGGACGATTTCGTCCCACTGGCCCTAGAGAAGTTAAGTAAATAAGGTATTTTATTTAAATACATTTGTAAAAATGTCTAAAACCCCGTTTTCACTTTGTCATTACGGGGTATTGTGTGTAGATTGATGAGGATTTTTTTATTTGTTTTATCCATTTTAGAATAAGGCTGTAACGTAACAAAATGTGTAAAAAGGGAAGGGGTCTGAATACTTTCTGAATGCACTGTAGGTAATAGTATGCCACAGGCCCTAAGAATTGTCAAAGATTCCAGCCACCCTAGTCATAGACTGTTCTCTGCTACCACACAGCATGCGGTACCAGAGGGTCAAGTTGAGGGCCAAGAGGCTTCTAAACAGCTTCTACCCCCAAGCCATAAGACTCCTGAACAGCTAATCAAATGGCTACCCAGACTATTTGCATTGCCCCCCCCCCCCCACGCTGCTGCTACTTTCTGTTATTATCTATGCATAGCCACTTTAATAACTCTACATGTACATAATTACCTCGACACCAGTGCCCCCACACATTGACACATTGACTCTGTTCCGGTACCCCCTGTATATAGCCTCCACATTGACTCTGTACCGGTACCCCCTGTATATAGCCTCCACATTGACTCTGTACCGTAACACTTGTATATAGCCCCACTATTGTTATTTACTGCTGCTCTTTAATTATTTGTTATTCTTATCTCCTACTTTTTGGGGGATTTTCTTAAAAATGCGTTGTTGGTTAAGGGCTTGATAGTGAGCATTTCACTGTAAGATCTACACCTGTTGTATTCAGCATTTCACTGTAAGATCGACACCTGTTGTATTCGGCGCATGTGACAAATACAATTTGATTTGATCTGAATGAATTTGTTGTGGCAGAGAGAAAGTAGAACCCTTCAGGGATTTTACAGTTTTACAGAATTTATCCGGGTACCCATTACAATCTGAAAGAGCGATTACATAATAATCAGATGTAGCCTTTCTGATTTTATTTTACACAATGATTCCTCAGGTGCTTAAAAGCTTGCCAGTCCGGGCCTAAGCCAGTGTTCCTGGCCTTGACCCAAGCATCATCTCTTTTATGAATGACTTCTGATAATTCCAGATTGTACCAGGTATTAGATCTACCTTTAACCCTCCGTTATATAAAGGGAGCACTATCCACAATAGTATAGAAGACATCTACAAAGAGGCGCAAAGCTGAATCAGGTTCAGCGATAGCTAAAATACAATCAAGATCACTAAAATAAAGATAATGTAAAAAAAAACAAAAAAACATGATCACTGAAGTTTTTAAAGTTCCTCTTTGTGATGTCACGAGGCTTAGATTTTTTGTTTTCTCACATCTCTAATACAAACAACTGGACAATAATCACTAATGTCTTAGGAGAAGATAACAGTAGAAACATATCTCTCTGGTGTATTTATTAGAATGAGGTCAATCAGAGTTGACTTTGATGGATATTTACGGGTTGGGCCGTGTAGACTTAGTCAACATCTGGGTTAGGTTTAGATCATTACACATGTATTTTAGATTGTTGAAGCCTGCATTTCCTAATCATAATTTAAGTCACCCAGGATAAAGTAAAAAGAAGACAACAAACTAGTGAACTCATCGAGTGCACAAATGTTAGCCGAGGGAGGACGGTAGACCCTTATAACAGTTATGGATCCATTTTTCCCCAGACAAAGGCTTAAAGATAGTAGATAAATACATTTGGCAAGGGAAATGTGTTTCAGTAAAGAGACAGATAAATTATTTTTAATAAGAATGGCCACTCCTCTACCTCTAACCTATCTATCAGCTCTGAATACATTATAACCCTCAAAATTGGTTTCAGTCAATACCAGAATGTCCGCATTCATCTGCATAGCCCAGACCTTGATGTAATCCAGTTTAGGATGCATTCAGATGCATAACGTTCAGATGCATCAACCCAAGTCCTTTACGATTGTTAAAGTCACATGGAGTCTCCAACTCAAACAAGCTAGGCGGTTGCAGGCCCTGTCTGATGATTGATATTGATATAGAAATTGGAAATACTTTTCCAAGGTTAGCACCATAGGTCCTGAGGCCGCAGCCGATGTCAATATGGGAAACTCTCAGAGTAACCAATGACGGAATGTTATAAACTGACTTACATGGGTTTTGGTTGCTATTGTGCAACAGCCCAAGCACTCTACGTGATTTGAAAACCGGATGAGAGAGAGAGACAGGCAGACAGAGACAGATAGAGACAGGCAGACAGGCAGACAGACAGACAGAGAGAGACACAGAGACACAGACAGAGAAAGACAGACAGACAGACAGACAGACAGACAGACAGACAGACAGACAGACAGACAGACAGACAGACAGACAGAGACAGACAACTGGACACCTTAATGAGGCAGTGAATGAACTGAGAGCACGCAAGACATTCTACGCCATTAAAAAACTAATTCAAATTGAAATACCTATTAAAATTTGGCTAAAACTAATTGAATGTGTCATTGAACCAATTGCACTTTATGGCAGCGAGGTGTGAGGTCCACTTGCAAAACAAGATTTCATCAAATGGGACAAACACCCCATTGAAACCCTGCATCAAATTCAAATCACATTTTATTTGTCACGTACACATGGTTAGCAGATGTTAATGCGAGTGTAGCGAAATGCTTGTGGTTCTAGTTCCGACCATGTAGTAATATCTAACAAGTAATCTAACCTAACAATTTCACAACAACTACCTTATACACACAAGTGTAAAGGAATGAATAAGAATATGTACATAAAAATATATGAATGAGCGATGGCCAAACGGCATAGGCAAGATGCAGTAGATGGTATAGAGTACAGTATATACATATGAGATGAGTAATGTAGGGTATGTAAACATTATATAAAATGACATTGTTTAAAGTGACTAGTGATACATTTATTACATCAATTTTTCATTATTAAAGTGGCAAGAGATGAGTCAGTATGTTGGCAGCAGCCACTCAATGTTAGTGATGGCTGTTTAACAGTCTGATGGCCTTGAGATAGAAGCTGTTTTTCAGTGTCTCGGGTCCCAGCTTTGATGCACCTGTACTGACCTCGCCTTCTGGATGATAGCGGGGTGAACAGGCAGTGACGCGGGTGGTTGTTGTCCTTGATGATCTTTTTGGCCTTCCTGTGACATCGGGGGGTGAAGGTGTCCTGGAGGGCAGGTAGTTTGCCCCCGGTGATGCGTTGTGCAGACCTCACTACCCTCTGGAGAGCCTTGCGGTTGTGGGCAGGATGCTCTCGATTGTGCATCTGTAAAAGTTTGTGAGTGTTTTTGGTGACAAGCCAAATTTCTTCAGTCTCCTGAGGTTGCGCGCTCGTCGAAATGAGTAGACCAAGGTGCAGCGTGCATAGAGTTCCACATGTTTAATAGATGAGACTCACAGAAAACAATAAAGCGCAAAACGAAACGTAAAGCCAATGTAGTGCTCGCAGGCAACTATACATAGACAAGATCCCACAGCAAACAGGTGGGAAAGGGCTGCCTAAATATGATCCCCAATCAGAGACAAAGATCAGCTGTCTCTGATTGGGAACCATACCAGGCCAACATAGAAATACAAAAACTAGAGTACCCACCCTAGTCACACCCTGACCTAACCAAAATAGAGAATAAAAAGGCTCTCTAAGGTCAGGGCGTGACATCCTGAGGTTGAAGAGGCGCTGCTGCACCTTCTTCACCACGCTGTCTGTGTGGGTGGACCATTTCAGTTTGTCCGTGATCTGTACGCCAATGAACTTAAAACTTTCCACCTTCTCCACTACTGTCCCGTCAATGTGGATCGGGCGCTGCTCCCTCTGCTGTTTCCTGAAGTCCACGATCATCTCCTTTGTTTTGTTGACATTGAGTGTGAGGTTATTTTCCTGACACCACACTCCGAGGGCCCTCACCTCCTCCCTGTAGGCCGTCTCGTCGTTGTTGGTAATCAAGTCTACCACTGTAGTGTCGGCTGCAAACTTGATGATTGAGTTGGAGGCGTGCATGGCTACGCAGTCATGGGTGTACAGGGAGTACAGGAGAGGGCTGAGAACGCACCCTTGTGGGGCCCCAGTGTTGAGGATCAGTGGGGTGGAGATGCATACAGAGTTCTGTAAGATTCTCCTACATGTCCAGAGGAAATCTACAAACAATGCTTGCAGGGCAGAATTAGGCCAATATCCACTAATAATAAAAACTCAAAAAAGAGCAATTAAGTTATGGAAACATCTAAAATACAGTGACCCCCTCTCATCACATTACCAAGCCCTGCAATACCAAGAACTGAGCAAAGAAAGGAGTCCCCTTATCCAGCTGGTCCTGGGGATGAGTTCACAAACTTCACAAACTTGTTCTACTAACACACTGAAGCCTCAGGACCAGAAAATCCAATCAATCAGAATAAACCAAATTACAACACAGTCAAAACAAAACTATATTGCTTATTGGGAGACACAAGCACAAGCACAAAGCAAAATGCAGTGCTATCTGGCCCTGAATAGACAGTACACTGTGGCTAACTATTTGACCATGGTTACTGATCAAAACCTTAGATCAACCTTGACAAAGTACAGGCGCAGTGAGCACAGCCTTGCCATTGAGAAGGGTAGACACAGGAAAACCTGGCTCCCTGTAGAGGAAAGGCTGTGCAACCACTGCACAACAGCAGAACCTGAGACGGAGCTGCATTTCCTGACAAAATGTAAAAAATATAAAACATTTAGAGAGTGTCATTTCCACAAATTTGAAACCCTTATTCAAGGTTTCAAAAACCTCTCTGATGAGGATAGGCTACCTGTCCTGTTGGGGGAGGACGCAGAGAGCTGTGGGTTGGCAGCGCACTACATTGCTGCCTGCCATAAGATGAGGGACGGTGTCTGACAGACCAATCAACCTGCACATGTCCTCTACTGTATTCTTATTGTTATTGTTCAATGTATGGTTACTTTGACCCTTGGTTATTGTTGTTACTGTTGTCCCGTCGACAATTTTGATTCTTATTATTTTCATGTTGTAAATATACAAAGAAAGCTTTGGCAATATGTACATTGTTACGTCATGCCAATAAAGCAAATTGAATTGACAGACAGATACAGATAGAGAGAAAGAGAGCATAGAGAGAGAGCATAGAGAGAGCATAGAGAGAGAGCATAGAGAGAGCATATAGAGAGCACAGAGAGAGAGAGCATAGATAGAGCATAGAGAGAGGATAGAGAGAGCATAGAGAGAGAGAGAGAGCATCGAGAGAGCATAGAGGGAGCATAGAGAGAGCATAGAGAGAGAAAGCATAGAGAGAGCATAGAGAGAGCATAGAGAGAGAGAGAGCATAGAGAGAGCATAGAGAGAGCATAGAGAGAGCATGGCACTACAGTGGATGAAATAATAGTGGTGGGGAGATTGCCACTTGTCAAATCCTTCAGACTAGTGCTATGGGTTTCAGGCAGGCAAATGAGGCAAACAGTGAGTGCTATTACTATTGTCAAAGATCTCCTGACAGCTTAACAGATAGGCACATTCCCTTCCCCATCAATTCTAAACAGACGCAGAGTGTATTAATGGCAAAGAAAAAGGGGGGGCAGACATCAGACAAAGAGGATGAGTGATGTCTTGCTGACTGGACTACTGCATCTCAGAGTGTGCTAGACAATAACATGATGTGTAAGGACATTGTCAGGGCAGGCAGGGCCCCGCGCAGAGAGGAGACAGTGTCCTGAAACAGGCCCGGGATTGTACGTAGTGACAGAAAACAGAGATGAGGACAGAGATACCGGTAGTGCTACATTAGTGGGCAGCATATTCAAACACACACACACACATTGTCCTTGAGTCTAAGCAAGCCTGACATTACCTCCTATTGCTGCTTCAAAGAATATAAACCAACCCCTCCCCCATCACCAACCATCAGAGCTGCAGTAGGCCTATATGCAAATAGACCATTGCCTTATACTGTATGGATCTGTGCTATTCACTTTGAACTGGACTGTTTTTACAGCATGAGCGGTCGTGAGTAGATGCTCTTGTTTTGAGATCAAAGCGAAAGCTACATGTACAGTAGCAACGTGTGCACATTTGTACATTTTGTTCATATCCTTTGCTAGTTAGTGAGGTATTAGCCCAGTTGTAGATCATTTGTAGTCAGCTATAGGGGAGTGATTGCTTCCTGTAAGAGCACAACACGTGTGCATTTCTAGACATCTTTGAAAAGCGAGTCAGGTAAAGAGCTTGTATTAAAGGGGCTGTGTTGTGTTTTAGACAGGCTTGAATAAGCTAAGTAGCCTATAGGCAGATGGTAGAATCATTTGTTTGATTCTCTTTAATAATGGTATGGGAATAGAGTAGAGAATAGAGAGATGGATAGAGAGATGGATGGGTGGAGGGATGGAGGGGTGGAGGGATGGAGGGATGGATGATAGAGAGATGGATGGGTGGAGGGATAGAAGGACGGAGGGATGGAGGGGTGGAGGGATAGATGGACAGAGAGATGGATGGGTGGAGGGATAGAGGGATGGAGGGATGGAGGGGTGGAGGGATAGAGAGATAGAGGGATATAGAGATAGAGGTGAGACACAGGGCTTGGTGTGGGCTGCCACAATAGCTGGTAAAAATACATTACAGTAATGTTTTGGTGTGAGAGGTTGATCAGATTTAGTAGTGGGGGTTTGTTTTGGTCATGTCATCATCACCCATTCACAAAGCTGTATCCACTACTCAGTGTTCTGGCTAGGAGCCAGTTTGTTTAGGGTAGATATGTTTGTTATAGCTGTTTTAATTGGCTGCCAGTGTTTGGTTGTCGTAGCAGCGGGCATGCTGTTCATACACCCCAGGGCTTTAGGCACCAGAATAGTCTACACTGCAGGATGTAACAGGTCACCTCACTTTCACTGTCACTTGGGTTGCATCCCAAATGGCCACCTGTTCGCTTTATAGTGCACTACTTTTGACCATGACCCATAGGGATCTGCTGAAAGTAGTGCACTCTGTAGGGAATAGTGTAATTAATTGGTACATATCAACTGTGTCCATCAGAGCCAGCTGGGAAGGAAACCAGGGAGGAACAGAGGATTATAGCAGCAACACAAAGAGGAAGGCTTGGGAGGGACAGACTGGAGAGGGACTGAGGATTGTTCACAGTAAAACTGTCCCGAAGATAATCTGAAGATGAAGGCTTGGGAGGGACAGACTGGAGAGGGACTGAGGATTGTTCACAGTAAAACTGTCCCGAAGATAATCTGAAGATGAAGGCTTGGGAGGGACAGACTGGAGAGGAACTGAGGATTGTTCACAGTAAAACTGGCCCGAAGATAATCTGCTCTACTCTGTTGTGTGATAAAATGCAACTTGCCAGAAATACACTCAGGGGCTCCCTGCAGAGCTGGGTTTGAAAGATAGAGTGGTGGTGGAAGGAAAAGAGAGAGAATGAAAAATGTGGGAAATGTAAACCTTGCTTTCACACATCTTCTATCTGAGGGGAAATGTAAACCTTGCCTTCACACATCTTCTATCTGAGGGGAAATGTAAACCTTGCCTTCACACATCTTCTATCTGAGGGGAAATGTAAACCTTGCCTTCACACATCTTCTATCTGAGGGGAAATGTAAACCTTGCCTTCACACATCTTCTATCTGAGGGGAAATGTAAACCTTGCCTTCACACATCATCTATCTGAGGGGAAATGGAGGAGGCTTGCCTAGAAACCATGGGACCAAGCAGATAAGGGGAGGACGAGGGGAGGAGGATGAAGTTATGGTAGTGAAATGCTTTATGTCAGAGGAAGGACGGAGCGTTCCCAGATTGTTTAATTCAGGCCGTAGAGAATCACGTACGAGAGAACATTAAGAACTCATGTCCTGACATTCAGAAGAGGGTCTGGTCTGTATACAATTAAAGAGCTATTAAAATGACAGGATGGAAGTGATATGGAGCCTGATAAGTCTTTTTCTGGGGGGGGGGGGGGTATTATTACTATGTTATTACATTTTTTAAATAAAAAAATATCCACATACAAACGACAACATACACACGCATACAAACATCCACAACATCACCCCCGTCCTGCTCACACCCCCCCATCTCCAGCGACCGTATCACTCTCCGCCACATGGCCTCAAACTGCACCATTTTGTTTCTCTCCGTAGCCCCCACACACTTTCAACATTTAGTTAATAAAGCGTTTGACTTTTCCATTGTGTTAACGATGGAGGATTGGTTGATTTCTATATATAATTTTTTTTAAGTATACGCTTTTTTTTTTTAAGGGGATTGACTAGAAAATGATCGTCAAACCCATCGGGTATCTCACTGCACCCTCATACGCCTTGTCTTGAGATATGCAGACAGACGGATTAAAAAAATACATTTACCTTTACGATACTTCTGACCGCCAACTTTCTAACTCCGTCAATAACCTTTGGACTTTCTAGCTTTCTTCCCAGAAGGCATAGATTATGCAGATTATTGAGATTATTGAGATTATGCAGATTGAGATTATTGAGATTATGCAGATTAATGAGATTATTGAGATTATGCAGATTAATGAGATTATTGAGTTTATTGAGTCATTGTTTGTTTAATCCTTAAGAGAGCTGTAGAATTTTAACATTTTATCTCTTGTGTAATCAATTCTACACATTAGTTTATACTGGATGACGCGTACATGTCACGACTTCGGCCGAAGTCGGTCCCTCTCCTTGTTCGGGCGACGATCGGAGGTCGACGTCACCGACCTTCTAGCCATCGCCGATCCACTTTTCATTTTCCATTTGTTTTGTCTTTGTTTTACACACCTGGTTTCAATTCCCCAATTACATGTTCATTATTTAACCCTCTGTTTTCCCCATGGTTTTTGTGCGTGTTTGTTTTATGTAATTCGGTCCTTTTGTGTGGGCTTGGTATTTCTACATGTATTTGGTAATTTTGAGTAAAGTTACTTTTATTACTCATCTTTGCTGTCCTGCGCCTGACTCCTCTGCACCAGCTACACCCAGACATTTTACAGTACATTTTTGTTAAAGTTGAGCCGACAGCCGTTTTGCACTATTTCACTATGGCTTTATTTATCAATCTAGCAAGAGGGCTTTAGTAGAGCACCCCCCCCCCCCTTCCAGCTTGCTATGACCTTTGGCTTTCACCTGTAATTGTTTATTTATCCCTACCCCCAAGCCATAAAACTGCTGAACAGCTAATCAAATGGCTACCCAGACTATTTGCATTGACCCCTCCTTTTTTACACTGCTGCTACTCGTTGTTTATTATCTATGTATAGTCCCTTTACCCCTACCTACATGTACATATTACCTCCATTACCTGGACTAACCTGTGCCCCAGCACATTAACTCCCTGTATAAAGCCTCGTTATTGTTATTTTATTGTTGCTCTTTTATTATTTACTTTAGTTTATTTAGTAAATATTTTTCTTAACTCTTATTTTTCTTAAAACTGCATTGTTGGTTAAGGGCTTGTAAGTAAGCATTTCACAGTAAGGTCTTTTTATTTTACAATTTTTTTTACATTTCCCCTTTATTTAACCAGGTAGGCTAGTTGAGAACAAGTTCTCATTTACAACTGCGACCTGGTCAAGATAAAGCAAAGCAGTGTGACACAAACAACAACACAGAGTTACTTACACATGGAATAAACAAACATACAGTCAATAACACAATAGAGAAAAAGTCTAAATTCAGTGTGTGCAAATGAGGTAAAATAAGGGAAGTAAGGCAATAAATAAGCCATAGTGGCAAAATAAACACTGGAGTGATAAAGTCTACACCAGCTTCTACCCCAAATCCATAAGACTGCTGAACAATTAATCAAATGGTCACCGGACTATTACATTGACCCCCCCCTCCATTTGTTTTGTACACTGCTTGCTACTCACTGTTTATTATCTATGCATAGTCACTTCACCCCTACCTACACGTACAAATTACCTCAACTAACCTGTACCCCCGCACACTGACTCGGTACCAGTACCCCCTTTATATAGCCTCGTTATTGTTATGTTATTGTGTTACTTTTATCATTTTTTACTTTAGATTATTTGGTAAATATTTTCTTCTTCTTGAACTGCACTATTGGTTAAGGGCTTGTAAGTAAGCATTTCACGGTAAGGTTGTATTCGGTACATGTGACAAATAAAGTTTGATTTGATTTGTATTCGTTGCGTGTGACAAATAAAATTTGATTCGATACCGAGGTGTCAGAGCAACAAGAATATCGCAGACAACAGAAGTAAAGCTGTTATCCAATTTCAACAAGCATCTCAGATCTGTCAGAAAAGGGGGAAATAATTGCAAGCTGAAGTGAGTTTAACGATTATCATACAATCAGCTTTTAGCTTTTCAAGAGCCATCAATATGTCAAAGGATGCAAATCAAATCAAATCAAATGTTATTTATTTGTATATCCAAAGGACATAGCGGTGCTTAGTAATAAGGAAATCTATTCTCTTTCCGCAACTCCTACCCACTCCTTATGCTCCCTTTCACATTGCATGTGTATAACATTTAAAAAAACAACAACATTTTTATCAACCCAGCAATCAATTAAGGTGATAATGGTCTGGGAAAATCAATTAACAACGCAATTAAACTGTTCTTATCCTCGCTAACAGTCTTCTCGTGTTCATTTACAACCTTTTCACAGCGGGGGTGAACTATGAGGTTATTTACAGGCTTTTAGCCATGCTGTAAGCCGTTAGCTGTGCACGGTCATTCGGCCTGATCTGCATGGCACGTTTCATCACCAACACTACTAGATAAAGCCAATATTTACTGATATATTTGTAGTCATATGATCAATACACAATGACATGGATTTCAGTTGACATCTATTATGCCTCGGGCTGCATGAATCCTCAATGAATACAGTAAAAGTGTAATAAAAGTTTAGATGTCTGCGTAATCACATCTGAAGTAAATATAGCTATAAACGTTGATAACAGGAGTATATTGATATTCTCCATGGTAGCGTCCCAAATTGAACCGTTTTGACCAGGTCCCATTAGACCACTACAGTGCACAATATAGGCAATAGGATAGAATTTAGGACGCACCCACAGAGATTATCAGTGACATGTAGCCATGGTTATGTAACGATAGTGAATTTAATTGTCTGGCCTCTGGTACGATGATCATATCAGTCTGGGTCCATAAGGATGGATAAATTATCCAAACTATCAATGTGTTGTTTTTCTCATTGGATTGTGTGAAACTGTTCTTATGTCATTGGTAGAGAGAGAAGAAGAAGAAGAAGAAGAGAGAAAAATAATAATTATAAATCATACATTTCTGTCTTTCGTTCTTACATTTCCATCCATGGGTCTCAGAGGAAAGTTGAATGCTCAGCTGATAAAGTCATGCTGTCACGTCCTGGCCAGTATATAAGGTTAATTGTTTGTAGTTTGGTCAGGGCGTGACAGAGGGTATTTGTTTTATGTGGTTCAGGGTGGTGTGTTTGGTTTAAGGGTGTTTGTTTTAGTAATTCCGGGTGTTGGTTTATGTTTAGGTATTTCTATGTGGAGTCTAGTATGTCTGTTTCTATGTCTGGTGAATTGGTGTTGGGACTCTCAGTTGAAGGCAGGTGTTTTCTATCTGCCTTTGATTGAGAGTCTCATATATGAGGGTGTGTTTGTGTTTTGTGGGTGATTGTTCTGTGTTGAGCTTTGCTTTGCAGACTGTCAGTTTATCGTTCGTTTTCTTGTTTGTTGTTTTTGTATTCGTGTTGATTTCATTAAATGTTCAAGGTGAACTCTATCGACTCTGCTGCGTATTGGTCTACCTTTTCGGACGATGATTTCGTTATATCGTCAGAAGACGAAGATATCCGTGACAGAATCACCCACCACCAAAGGACCAAGCAGCAGAGGAAGGAGCAGACGGAGTTCGAGTTGGACTGGCGGGAGAAGTGGACTTGGGAGGAAGTTCTGGACGGGGTCGGACCTTGGCATCAGGCTGGGGAGTATCGCCGCCCGCAGTGGGAAATAGAAGCAGCCAAGGCAGAGAGGCGGTGGTACGAGGCCAGAGACGCGCTGAGGGAGAAGCACGAGAGGCACCCCCAAGAATTTTTTTGGGGGGGGCACACGGGTAGTTTGGCTAGGCGAGGGAAGAGCCGGAAGCCAGCTACCCGTGGTTATATGGAGGAGCGTATGAGGTGGGGAGCGCCATGTTTCGCTGAGAAGCGCAATATCTCACCCATACGCACGCACAGTCCGGTGCGAGTTATTCCAGCCCCTCGCAGGTGCCGTGCTAGAGCGGGCATCCAGCCTGGTAGGAGGATGCCTGCGCAGCGCATCTGGTCGCCGGTACGCCTCCGAGGACCAGGCTACCCAACTCCCGCTCTACGCACGGCTACCATCAAGCCCCTGCACAGCCCAGTCTGCCCTGTACGAGCACTCCGCTCGTGCAGGGCTACTAGTTCCATCGAGCCAAGGCGGGTTGTGCAGGAGGTAAGATCTAGACCGGCTGTGCGCCTCCATAGCCCTGGGTTTCCAGCTCCTGTCTCTCGTGCGGACCCGGAAGTGCGTCCACCCAGTCCGACTCGTCCTGTTCCCGCTCCCCGCACTAAACGGCAAGTGCGTAAACCCAGCCTCGCCAGTCAACAGTCGTCGGAGCTGCCCGTCAGTCAACAGTCGTCGGAGCTGCCCGTCAGTCAACAGTCGTCGGAGCTGCCCGTCAGTCAACAGTCGTCGGAGCTGCCCGTCAGTCAACAGTCGTCGGAGCTGCCCGTCAGTCAACAGTCGTCGGAGCTGCCCGTCAGTCAACAGTCGTCGGAGCTGCCCGTCAGTCAACAGTCGCCGGAGTGGTCAGACTGCGCTGAACTGCCGGAGTGGTCAGACTGCGCTGAACTGCCGGAGTGGCCAGACTGCGCTGAACTGCCGGAGTGGCCAGACTGCGCTGAACTGCCGGAGTGGCCAGACTGCGCTGAACTGCCGGAGTGGCCAGACTGCGCTGAACTGCCGGAGTGGCCAGACTGCGCTGAACTGCCGGAGTGGCCAGACTGCCCTGACCTGCCGGAGTGGCCAGACTGCCCTGACCTGCCGGAGTGGCCAGACTGCCCCGACCTGCCGGAGTGGCCAGACTGCCCCGACCTGCCGGAGTGGCCAGGCTGCCCCGACCTGCCGGAGTGGCCAGGCTGCCCCGACCTGCCGGAGTGGCCAGGCTGCCCCGACCTGCCGGAGTGGCCAGGCTGCCCCGACCTGCCGGAGTGGCCAGGCTGCCCCGACCTGCCGGAGTGGCCAGGCTGCCCCGACCTGCCGGGGTGGCCAGGCTGCCCCGACCTGCCGGGGTGGCCAGGCTGCCCCGACCTGCCGGGGTGGCCAGGCTGCCCCGACCTGCCGGAGTGGCCAGGCTGCCCCGACCTGCCGGAGTGGCCAGGCTGCCCCGACCTGCCGGAGTGGCCAGGCTGCCCCGACCTGCCGGAGTGGCCAGGCTGCCCCGACCTGCCGGAGTGGCCAGGCTGCCCCGACCTGCCGGAGTGGCCAGGCTGCCCCGACCTGCCGGGGTGGCCAGGCTGCCCCGACCTGCCGGGGTGGCCAGGCTGCCCCGACCTGCCGGGGTGGCCAGGCTGCCCCGACCTGCCGGGGTGGCCAGGCTGCCCCGACCTGCCGGGGTGGCCAGGCTGCCCCGACCTGCCGGGGCAGCAGGTCGGGGCAAAATATTTAGTACATAAATGCCTTGTCATTATGATATAATGGGGCTGGAAACTCCTTGTGTGAGTCCCAATTGACGCCCTATTCCCTACATTGTGCACTACGTTTGACCAGGGCCCTCATTTGGGACACAACTCCTGTTCGCCCTCCTATGTTTATTGTTGACCAAACAACTTCAGCGCCTGCATGTTTTTCATCTTCAGGGCTATTGATCAAAGTTTTAAATGGCTGCCATGCTACTTGGGGACTGTAGGGAGACTCATTTCCATCAATGTTCATCTGTAATTCATTAGCCATTTATACTGCACAACTGAGGGAGAGAGGGAGAGAGGGGGAGAGGGGGAGAGAGCCATTTTTCACTCTATGTGAGTAAGCTTGGGAACTGAGAGTGAACTAAAAACCCTGTAGCATACCAATAGCAGGGAAACACTGTGTAATGGGAATTTTAATGTTTGCTCTTTTCTGATAACAAATTTCTGTGTAATGGGAATTTCCACGACAACTGTCAAAGCTAGACTGAGGTTGCGTACCAAATAGCACCCAATTCCCTTATTAATGCACTAATATTGACTAGGGCCTATAGGGGTCTGGGCATTATATAAGGAATAGGGTGCCATTTGCGAAGTAACCTTAATTCCATTTTGTTAAGCTCCGAAACATATTTGGAATGTAGAACAAACCACAATATACTTTACAGTATTATCAAGAAAAAGTTTTGGGCGAAACTCTACATTTTATTTCACAACAGTGAACTTAATTTGATGTATTTATACAATTACAATCATTTATATAATAGTCTATATTATGTTTGACTTCTCATCACATTACTTATCTCTTTAGAAAGTGACAGGGTTATTTGATTTATTATAAGGGTTTCAAGAATGACTTATTGACTACAACCAATTGACTAAAATGGTGTGAATATGGACAAATTAAATGTCATGGATCTGTTTAGCTGAGGAATGCTCAGCTACGCTTGTTGTCTCAACTTCAGTAAAGCAGGACCTATCATCAATGAATAGGCTAGGTTCAAATTTTTAAATTGTATTTATTGTTTTGTGATAACTGTACTGTGATTTTAAAAAATGGTGAAGAAAAAAACATTTCATTTTGGGATTTTTCTGAACATTAAGGATCCCAATTTCGCTTAAACATTTTAACGTTTCAATGTTCACACCCCGACTAAAGACAACTCAGAAGTCCAAGGGCTTGGAAAATATCTACCCATTCTTTGAACTTGATGCTCAAATATATATATATATATATATATATATATATATATATATATATAATAAGACGGCGCCGATAGAGATGGCAGCTTCGCTTCAAGTCCTTAGGAAACTGTGGAGTATTTGTTTTTTATGCATTATTTATTACATTGTTAGCCCAGAAAACCTTAAGTGTTATTACATACAACCGGAAATAACTATTGGATATCAGAGAGACGTCAACTTAAAAGCACAACCAGCACTACGACCAGGAATACGACTTTACCAAAGCGGATCCTTTGTCTGCACCTCCCAGGGCATTTGAGCTGATTCCAGAGGCCGGCCCAAAACAACGCCACCGGAGGAGTGGGTGCCAGAGCGGTCTTATAGTGAGGCTTCGGATGCACGCACACCACCCACCGCTCCCGAGTATATTACTCACTAATGTCCAGTCCCTAGTTAACAAAGCCGATGAAATCTGGGCAAGAGTTGCTTTCCAAAGAGATATCCGGGATTGTAATATACTCGCACTCCATACAGCCAACGGGATTTTCAGTGCATCGCACCGACAGGCATAAACATAAGAGGAAGGGCGGGGGTGTATGTTTCATGATTAACGACTCATGGTGTAATTGTAACAACATCCTTTTGTTCACCTGACCTAGAATTCCTCACAATCAAATGCCGAACGTATTATCTCCCAAGAGAACTCTCCTCGGTTATCATGTATATCTTGGATACCATGACGGCCATCAAGGAACTTAACTGGACTTTAAGCAAACTGGAAACATATATCCAGAAGCTGCATTTATTGTAGCTGGGGATTTTACCAAAGCTAATTTGAGAACAAGGCTACCTAAATGTAACGGCTGTCTTCTGAAATGAACCAAGGCGCAGCAGGTATGTGAATACTCATCTTTTTATTACCAAAACAAAAGGAGTAGAGCATCCACAGGAACAACACAAAAGGGTGACACCAGTGACAGTTCTGCAGGCTATAAAAGCAGTGCAAAAAACAACCACCCACAACCCCACAAGGCAAAGTAGGCACCTTATGTGTGACTCCCAATCAACCACAACCCTCTACAGCTGTGCTTGATTGGAAGTCACACGGCCAAAATCAATGAAACAATAAAAAACACACACTCCCTTCTGCCACGTCCTGACCCAACTACCCCCTCTACTGGTCAGGACGTGACAGTACCCCCCCCTCAAGGTGCAGACGCCGGGATGCACCTAAAAAAAGGAAAACAAGAAAATCCCCAACAAAATTTAACACCTAAACAATAAGGGAGGGAAGGGAGGGTGGCTGCCGTCACCGACGGCACTGTGCTACACCCTCCCTCCCCAACCCACCTATCCTGGAGGTGGTTCAGGTGCAGGACGTGGACCTCGCTCCACCTTCGGCGTCGCCCACTTTGTTGGCGCCGATAGCTGCGCCGGGCAGACGGGCCACTCGGGCTGACCCTGGCAGACGGACCACTCTGGCTGGGTCGGAAGACATGCGGGCCACTCGGACTGGGCCGGAAGGCATGCGGGCCACTCGGGCTGGGCCGGAAGGCATGCGGGCCACTCGGGCTGGGCCGGAAGGCAGGAGGGCCACTCGGGCTGGGCCGGAAGGCAGGAGGGCCACTCGGGCTGGGCCGGAAGGCAGGAGGGCCCCTCGGGCTGGGCCGGAAGGCAGGAGGGCCAATCGGGCTGGGCCGGAAGGCAGGAGGGCCACTCGGGCTGGGCCGGAAGGCAGGAGGGCCACTCGGGCTGGGCCGGAAGGCAGGAAGGCCACTCGGGCTGGGCCGGAAGGCAGGAGGGCCACTCGGGCTGGGCCGGAAGGCAGGAGGGCCACTCGGGCTGGGCCGGAAGGCAGGAGGGCCACTCGGGCTGGGCCGGAAGGCAGGAGGGCCACTCGGGCTGGGCCGGAAGGCAGGAGGGCCACTCGGGCTGGGCCGGAAGGCAGGAGGGCCACTCGGGCTGGGCCGGAGGGCAGGAGAACCACTCGGGCTGGGCCGGAGGACAGGAGGGCCACTCGGGCTGGGCCGGAGGGCAGGAGGACCACTCGGGCAGAACCGGGCAGTCTGGCCACTCTGGCAGAACAGGGCAGTCTGGCCACTCTGGCAGAACAGGGCAGTCTGGCCACTCTGGCAGAACAGGGCAGTCTGGCCACTCTGGCAGAACAGGGCAGTCTGGCCACTCTGGCAGAACAGGGCAGTCTGGCCACTCTGGCAGATCCTGACAGGCCGGGCACCCTGGCAGATCAGGGCAGGCGGGCACCTCTGGCAGAACAGGGCAGTCTGGCCACTCTGGCAGAACAGGGCAGTCTGGCCACTCCGGCAGTTCAGGGCAGTCTGGCCACTCCGGCAGTTCAGGGCAGTCTGGCCACTCCGGCAGTTCAGGGCAGTCTGGCCACTCCGGCAGTTCAGCGCAGTCTGACCTCTCTGGCGACTGTTGACTGGCGGGCAGCTCTGACGACTGTTGACTGGCGGGCAGCTCGGACGACTGTTGACTGGCGGACAGCTCTGACGACTGTTGACTGGCGGACAGCTCTGACGACTGTTGACTGGCGGGCAGCTCTGGTGATGGTTGACTGGCGGGCAGCTCTGGTGACTGTTGACTGACGGGCAGCTCTGGTGACTGTTGACTGGCGAGGCTGGGCTGATGCACTAGACTCCTGATGCGTGGGGCTGGTATTGGACTTGCCAGCCTGGAGACACGCACCTCCATGCTAGTGCGTCTAGCGGGAAACACCGGACCGAAAGGGCGCACTGGCGGTCTTGAGTGCAGGGTTGGCATCACTCCTTCCGGCTCGATGCTCCCCTTGCCCTGGCACCTGCGGGGCGCTGGTACTGGGCGAACTGGGCTGTGCGTCCGTATAGGCGAGATGGTGCGTACCACAGCGTAACATGGCGCCCTCCACCTCATACGCACCTCCCTGTAATCACGGGTAGCTGGCTTACGGCTCTTCCCTGGCCTGGCCAAACTACCCGTGTGCCCCCCCCCAAAAAAATCTTGGGGCTGCCTCTCGGGTTCCCTTAGCTCCCTTAACTTGTCCTCCCAGAATTGTCTCTCATCTTGCCAGGCCCATTCCTCCTTTTTTCTCTCCTGTGGCTTCCTCCTCTTCTGCTGCTTGGTCCTGGTGAGGTGGGTGGTTCTGTAACGCCTGTCTTCTGAAATGAACCAAGGCGCAGCAGGTATGTGAATACTCATCTTTTTATTACCAAAACAAAAGGAGTAGAGCATCCACAGGAACAACACAAAAGGGTAACACCAGTGACAGTTCTGCAGGCTATAAAAGCAGTGCAAAAAACAACCACCCACAACCCCACAAGGCAAAGTAGGCACCTTATGTGTGACTCCCAATCAACCACAACCCTCTACAGCTGTGCTTGATTGGAAGTCATATGGCCAAAATCAATGAAACAATAAAAAACACACACTCCCTTCTGCCACGTCCTGACCCAACTACCCCCTCTACTGGTCAGGACGTGACACTAAATTCTATCAGCATATCGATTGTTGTACGCGAGCGAGTAACACACTCGACCACTGCTACTCTAACTTCCGCGATGCATTCAAGGCCTTCCCCCGCCCTCCTTTTGGCAAATCTGACCATGATTGCATCTTGTTGCTCCCCTCCAATAGTCAGAAACTAAAACAGGAAGCGCCCGTGCTTATGTCTATCTAACACTGGTCTGACCAATTGGATTCCACGCTTCAAGATTGCTTCGATGAGGTGGACTGGGATATGTTCCCGGGTAGCCTCAGATAATATTATTGACGTATACGCTGACTCGGTGAGCGAGTTTATAAGGAAGTGTATAGGAGATGTTGTACCCACTGTGACTATTAAAACCTGCCCTTACCAGAAACTGTGGATTGATGGCAGCATTCGCGCAAAACTGAAAGCACGTACCACCACATTCAATCATGGCAAGGCGACTGGAAATATGACCGAATACAAACAGTGTAGTTATTCCCTCCGTAAGTCAATCAAACAAGCAAAGTGTCAGTATAGAGACAAAGTGGAGTCGCAATTCAACGGCTCAAACACGAGACGTATGTGACAAGGTCTACAGACAATCATGGATTACAAAAAGAAATCCAGCCCCGTCGCGGACATCCATGTCTTGTTTCCAGTCAAGTTAAACAACTTCTTTGAGCGTTCAGAGGACAATACAGTGCCACCGACACGGCCCGCTACCAAAGACTGTGGGCTCTCCTTCTACATGAGTAAAATATTTAAATGTGTTAACCCTCGCAAGGCTGCCGGCCCAGACGGCATCCCTAGCCACGTCCTCAGAGTATAGTCAGACCAGCTGGCTGGTGTGTTAATGGACATATTCAATCAGTCCCTATCCCAGTCTGCTGTCCCCACATGCTTCATTGTTCTTGTTCCCAACAAAGCTAAGGTAACTGAACTGAATGACTATCATTGATTTATATCAAATCAAATTACATTTTATTCATCTCCGAATACAACAGACTTTACAGTGAAATGCTTACTTACGAGCCCCTAACCGACAGTGCAGTTTCAAAAAGTATGGATAAGAATAAGAGATAAAAGTAACAAGTAATTAAAGAGGAGCAGTAAAAAATAACAATATATACAGTGGGGTGCCGGTACAGAGTCAATGTGCCGGGGCACCGGTTAGTTGAGGTAGTATGTACATGTAGGTAGAGTTAATTGAAGTGACTATGCATAGATGACAAAAGAGTGGCAGTCTGGGTAGCCATTTGACTAGCTGTTCAGGAGTATTATGGGTTGGGGGTAGAAGCTGTTTAGAAGCCTCCTCTTGGACCTAGTTTTGGTGCTCCGGTACCGCTTGCCATGTGGTAGCAGAGAGAGTCTATGACTAGGGTGGCTGGATTCTTTGACAATTTTTTGGGCCTTCCACTGACACTGCCTTGTATAGAGTTCCTGGATGGCAAGAAGCTTGGCCCCAGTGATGTACTGGGCCATTCGCACTACCCTCTGTAGTGCCTTGCGTTCGGAGGTCGAGCAGTTGCCATACCAGGCAATGATGCAACCAGTCAGAATGCTCTCGATGGTGCAGCTGTAGAAACTTTTGAGGTTCTGAGGACCCATGCCAAATCTTTTCAGTCTCCTGAAGGGGAATAGGTTTTGTCGTGCCCACTTCACAACTGTCATGGTGTGCTTGGACCATGTTAGTTTGTTGGTGATGTCGACACCAAGGAACTTGACGCTCTCAAGCTGTTCCACTGCAGCCCTGTCGATGAGAATGGGGGCGTGCTCGGTCCTCTTTTAAGGTAGTCCACAATCATCTCCTTTGTCTTGGACATGTTGAGGGAGAGGTTATTGTCCTGGCACCACACGGCCAGGTCTCTGACATCCTCCTTATAGGCTGTCTTGTTATTGTTGGTGGTGATCAGGCCTACCACTGTTGTGTCATCTGCAAATTTAATGATGGTGTTGGAGTCGTGCCTGGCTGTGCAGTCATGAGAGAACAGGGAGTACAGGAGCGGGCTGAGCACACACCCTTGAGGGGCCCCTGTGTTGAGGATCAGCGTGGCGGATGTGTTGTTACCTACCCTTACCACCTGGGGGCAGCCCGTCAGGAAGTCCAGGATTCAGTTGCAGAGGGAGGTGTTTAGTCCCAGGGTCCTTAGCTTATTGATGAGCTTTTAAAAAAAATATTATTTTTAACCTTGATTTAAGTAGGCAAGTCAGTTAAGAACAAATTATTATTTTCAATGACGGCCTAGGAACAGTGTTGTTCAGGGGCAGAACGACAGATTTTTACTTTGTCAGCTCAGGGATTCGATCTTGCAACCTTTCAGTTACTAGCCCAATACTCTAACCACTAGGCACATGCCGCCCCTTGTGCCCTTTGAGGGCACTACGGTGTTGAACGCTGAGCTGTAGTCAATGAATAACGTTCTCACATAGGTGTTCCTTTTTCCCAGGTGGGAAAGAGTAGTGTGGAGTGCAATAGAGATTGCATCTTCTGTGGATCTGTTGGGGCGGTATGCAAATTGGAGTGGGTCTAGGGTTTCTGTGATGATGGTGTTGATGTGAGCCATGACCAGCCTTTCAAAGCACTTCATGGTTACAGACGTGAGTGCTACCGGTCGGTAGTCATTTAGGCAGGTTACCTTAGTGTTCTTGGGCACAGGCACTATGGTGGTCTGCTTAAAACATGTTGTTATTACAGACTCGGACAGGGAGCGGTTGAAAATGTCAGTGAAGACACTTGCTTGTTAGTCAGCTCATGCTCACAGTACACATCCTGGTAATCCGCCTGGCCCTGCGGCCATGTGACTGTTGACGTTTGTATTGTATAGACCTGAGTACTTTAGATACCGTATAGACCTGAGTACTGTAGATACCGTATAGACCTGAGTGCTGCAGATACTGTACACTAGACATGAATACTCTAGATACTGTATAGAATTGAGTACTCTAGATACTGTATAGACCTGAGTACTCTAGATACTGTATAGACCTGAGTACTGTAGATACTGTATAGTTCTGAGTACTGTACATACTGTATTGACCTGAGTACTGTAGATACTGTACACTAGACCTGAGTACTCTAGATACTGTATAGACCTGAGAACTGTAGATACTGTATAGTCCTGTGTACTGTAGATACTGTATAGACCTGAGTATTTAGATACTGTATAGACCTGAGTACTTTAGATACTGTATAGACCTGAGTAATTTAGATACTGTATAGACCTGAGTACTTTAGATACTGTATAGACCTGAGTACTTCAGATACTGTATAGACCTGAGTACTTTAGATACTGTATAGACCTGAGTGCTTTAGATACTGTATAGACCTGAGTACTTTAGATACTGTATAGACCTGAGTACTTTAGATAGGTAAAGAAACATCACAGTATACATAAGATCAAGGGGTGATGACGGATGAGTAGTAATGTGGATCTGATTACATAGTTAGCCGTGTGTGTGTGTGTGTGTGTGTGTGTGTGTGTGTGTGTGTGTGTGTGTGTGTGTGTGTGTGTGTGTGTGTCTGTGTGTGTGTGTGTGTGTCCTCAGGCCTCGGGTCAGTGTCAATTAAATGATCACGCTAAATTGAAAGATTTTTCCAAATCCCCTCTACGGAATAATACTTGTCAGACACTCTATATCCCCTGTGATGTTCTGTAAAGAGGCAAAATCCATTGGGATTATAGGCCTTCATCCCCTGGCTGTGCCCAGTCTTAAATTACTATCCCCTTATCTCCCGGCAACAGAGCTACTGTAACAGTATGTTATATACAGACTTTTCCCAGATAGAATGGTCTGTCATTGAAATTAACTTAATCTTCCTTAAATTAGTCTCTGACTATGAGCTCTCACTGTCAGGCATGTATGTCCTCCAGAATTCAATTTCCTTTCCACCGTGGAGTCAGACAGAGTGGTATGCCTTTATCGGTTGGTAACTATTCTACTGGACGCCCGATAATGAGACCTGTCACTGGGGCTGGGAGGAGATGGAGACAGGACACCAATGGTGGTTGATGGCATCCATTTTGTCACCACGGGAGCTATTTGCTAGGCTAGTTGCCAAATGGCACCCTATTCCCTATGGGCCTGGTCAAAAGCAGAGTATTTTATAGGGAATAGGGTGCCATTTGAGACGCAGACCATAGTTACCTCATCTCATTAAAAAAAAAGGTGTCTCATCTTCACTGGCATGGCAGTCTGCAGGAGACAAAGACAGAATAATCTAAAATAAGTCTCTGTGCAATCATATTACAGTCCATCACATGTTAATATGCTATTACAGTAAAGGGTGACTGTAGCTCAGTTGGTAGAGCATGGTGTTTGCAACGCTAGGGTTGTGGGTTGGATTCCCACGGGGGGCCAGCACAGAAAAAAAAATGTATGAAATGAAATGTATGCATTCACTACTGTAAGTCGCTCTGGATAAGAGCGTCTGCTGAATGACTAAAATGTAAATGTATTACCAGGGGTATTATGCATCCCCAAAATCTGAGGGGCACAAAGTACGTGAGGATGGCTGGGGGGGGTTGGAGAAATTTGAGTTTTTTCAAACACCTTAAACAGTTTTTTTTCCTGCAATCTAGAGCCATAATCATCGTGCTTAATCCTTTGTAAAAAAATAAATAAAAATGTACATGTTTATTTTTCTTAAGAAAGTAAATCTCTGCTAAAACCTAGGTAAACGATTCAAAAGACTAAGAGTCTTATTAAGTACATTTAGTAATTGCCTGCTTTTCTAAAGTCTACCAACTTTGCCAGCAGGCATGCCAGCTAAAATAGTTGGACAAGCTAGCTACTCTAACTTGATTGACAGCATAAATGGCTTCTTGTTACCAAGTAATGAGGTTGGGAGATTGGAAACCTATCTGGGCTAGCTAAAGACAACTTCATAACATTTCTTGGTGGCTAGTAGTATTACAGAATTTAATAAAAATATGATGGGGCACATGCCCCTGTGCCCACTCTGGGAGTGACGCCTCTGTGTATTACTGCTGTTACAGTACAGGGTGTCTATATTACTACTGTTACATGGTGTCTATATTACTACTGTTACAGGGGGTCTATATTGATACTGTTAAGAGGGTGTCTATATTACTACTGTTACAGGGTGTCTATATTACTACTGTTACAGGGTGTCTATATTACTACTGTTACAGGGTGTCTATATTACTACTGTTACAGGGTGTCTATATTACTACTTTTACAGGGGGTCTATAATGATACTGTTACAGGGTGTCTATATTACTACTGTTACAGGGTGTCTATATTACTATTGTTACAGGGTGTCTATATTACTACTGTTACAGGGTGTTTATATTGATACTGTTACAGGGTGTCTATATTACTACTGTTACAGGGTGTCTATATTACTACAGTACAGGGTGTCTATATTACTACGGTTACAGCGTGTTTATATTGATACTGTTACAGGGTGTCTATATTACTACTGTTACAGGGTGTCTATATTACTACTGTTACAGGGTGTCTATATTACTACTGTTACAGGGTGTCTATATTGCTACTGTTACAGGGTGTCTATATTACTACTGTTACATGGTGTCTATATTGATACTGTTACAGGGTGTCTATATTGATACTGTTACAGGGGGTCTATATTACTACTGTTACAGGGTGTCTATATTACTACTGTTACATGGTGTCTATATTACTACTGTTACAGGGTGTCTATATTGATACTGTTACAGGGTGTCTATATTGATACTGTTACAGGGTGTCTATATTACTACTGTTACAGGGTGTCTATATTACTACTGTTACAGGGTGTCTATATTACTACTGTTACAGGGTGTCTATATTGATACTGTTACAGGGTGTCTATATTACTACTGTTACAGGGTGTCTATATTACTACTGTTACAGAGTGTCTATATTACTACTGTTACAGGGTGTCTATATTACTGCCGTTCATGCAAAATTGCTCATCATTCTACTGTACTGTTAAGACCTTTAAAATAGACGACTGGACACATAGATGAAAGGAGATCCTGTAAACAAGATGGTGGTCTGAAGTAGAAAGAACAAGAGTTTGACAGCAGAGGGAGTCCAAAATGGCACCCTCTTCCCTGTATAGAGTACGATGTTTGACCAGAAGTAGTGCTCTAAGTAGAAGTTGGTCAAATGTAGTGCACTATTATAGGGAATAGCAGTAGGACAAGCAGCAGGACCCTCATGTAGTGGGTATTTGGATTTGGCTTTATTAGGGATCCCCATTAGCTGCTGGCAAGGCAACGCAGCAGCTACTCTTCCTGTGGTCTAAACACATCAAGGCACTTACATCACACTTAAAACAAAAGATAAAACAGTACATCATATAACATTATTACACCACTACATATCTACAATACAAAATGTATAATACAACCATATGACGATGTTTCTGCTAGTGTGCATATTTAATTTAATTAGGCAAGTCAGTTAATAAGAAATGGTTATTTACAATGACGGCCTAGGAACAGTGGTTTAACTGCCTTGTTCAGGGGCAGAACAACAGATTTGTTATCTTGTCAGCTAGGCGATTCGAATTAGCAACCTTTCGGTTACTGGCTCAATGCTCTAACCACTAGGCTACCTGCCGCCCCAAGTGTATGTATCTCTTCACAGTCTCGACTATTCCATAAGGTGTATTTTTTATCTGTGTTTAAAATCTGATTCTACTGCTTGCATCAGTTACTTGATGTGGAATAGAGTTCCATGTAGCCATGGCTCTATGTAGTACTGTGCGCCTCCCATAGTCTGTTCTGAACTTGGGGACTGTGAAGAGACCCCTGGTGGCATGTCTTGTGGGGTATGCATGGGTGTCCTAGCTGTGTGCTAGTAGTTTAAACAGACACCTCGCTGCATTCACCATGTCAACACCTCTTACAAAAACAAGTAGTGATGAAGTCAATCTCTCCTCTACTTTGAGCCATGAGAGATTTACATGTATATTATTAATGTTAGCTCTCCGTGTACATTTAAGGGCCAGCCGTGCTGCCCTGTTCTGAGCCAATTGTAATTTTCCGAGATCCCTCTTTGTGGCACCTGACCACACGACTGAACATGAGTCCAGGTGCTACAAAACTAAGGCCTGTAGGACCTGCGATGTTGATTGTTCTGTAAAAAAGGCATAGCATCGCTTTATTATGGACAGACTTTTCCCATCTTAGCTACTGTTGTATCAGCATGTTTTGACCATAACAGTTTACAATCCAGTTTACTCCAAGCAGTTTAGTTACCTCAACTTGCTCAATTTCCACATTATTACAAGATTTAGTTGAGGTTTAGGGTTTAGTGAATGATTCGTCCCAAATACATTGCTTTTAGTTTTTGAAATATTTAGGACTAACTTATTTCTTGCCACCCATTCTGAAACTAACTGCAACTCTTTGTTAAGTGTTGTAGGGATTTCAGCCGCTGTAGTAGCTGACGTGTATAGTGTTGAGTCATCCGCATACATAGACACATTGGTTTTACTCAAAGCCAATGGCATGTCATTTGTAAAGATTGAAAAAAGTAAGGGGCCTAGACAGCTGCCCTGGGGAATTCCTGATTCTACCTGGATTATGTTGGAGAGGCTTCCATTAAAGAACCCCCTCCGTGTTGTTAGACAGGTAACTCTTTATCCACAATATAGCAGGGGGTGTAAAGCCATAACACATATGTTTTTCCAACAGCAGACTATGATCGATAATGTCAAAAGCCACACTGAAGTCAAACAAAGCAGCTCCTACAATCTTTTAATCATCAATTTCTCTCAGCCAATCATCAGTCATTTGTGTAACTGCTGTTGAATGTCGTGCTGAAAGTCTGTTGTCAATTTGTATACAGTAAAATAGCATTGTATCTGGTCAAACACCATTTAAAAAAAAGTTTACTTAGGGTTGGTAACAGGCTTATTGGTCGGCTATTTGAGCCTGTATAGAAACATATGGTTATCTGAACGTTATGTGCTAGCTGGGTATCCTAATCTCTTCCCAGAACATTGTGGGAAGGTTGTATGCAAAATAACCATAGAACAACCACGCTCTCACCAAGCTCTAAGAAACATATGGTTCTCAGAACGTTATTTGCTAGCTGGGTACAACCCTGACAGGTAGAATAATAATGGCCGTACATCAGTGCACCTCTCTCTCTCTACCTATTCAGCCCCTCAGCTATGTATACAACCCTGACAGGTAGAATAATAATGGTCGTACATCAGTGGACCTGAAAGCCCAATCATCTAAATCTTTGCCTCGCCGCCACACCACACCACGTCACGTCGTATCCCAGACGCCATTATTTTATTGACATGCAATCTTCACAAGGAAAGAAATATTGCGTATGTAAGGTCACTTGGTTATGAAGACATATTATCATATCTGCATGAGGGTTGTAGGGCTCAGGCCTGACAAAGATAATTATAATTGGACATGATACAGAGCTGAGAGCATATTACGTTATGTGCTTGGCTGCATGACAAAGTCCAAGCTGAGGTATAGAGAGAGGAAGGAACATGATATGGACGTGAATGGGAACTACAAGGTGCAGGTAGAGTACATCACAGATAAGACATACTTTATTGTCCATTAACTTACAAAACATTTAGATATGTGTTTATGCTCACAACCCTCTGAGACAGACACAGGAATTCAATAAGGTTAATTTCAAATGATATTTGTCACATGCTTCGTAAAAACAACAGGTGTAGCGAAATGCTTACTTACGGGCCCTTCCCAACAATGCAGAGAGAAGAAAAGAAAATAATAGAAAAATAATAACACGGAATAAATACACAATGAGTAATGATAACTTGGCTATATACACGGGGTACCAGTACCGAGTAGATCTGCAGGGGGGTAGATATGTACATAAACAGTGCATTCGGAAAGTATTCAGATCCCTTAACTTTTTCCACATTTTGTTACGTTACAGCCTTATTCTAAAATGCATTCAATCGTTATTTTTCCTCATTAATCTACACAATACGCCATAATGACGAAGAAAAAAATGTAAATATCACATTTACATATGTATTCAGACCCTTTACTCAGTACTTTGTTGAAGCACCTTTGGCAGCGATTGCAGCCTCAAGTCTTCTTGGGTATGACGCTACAAGCTTGGCACACCTGTATTTGGGGAGTGTCTCCCATTCTTCTCTGCAGATCCTCTCAAGCTCTGTCAGGTTGGATGGGGAGGTTCGTTGCACAGCTATTTTCAGGTCTCTCCAGAGATGTTCGATCAGGTCTGGGCTCTGGCTGGGACACTCAAGGACATTTAGAGACTTGTCCTGAAGCCAATCCCGCGATGTCATGGCTGTGTGCTTAGGGTCGTTGTCCTGTTGGAAGGTGAACTTTCAGCTCAATCTGAGGTTCTGAGCACTCTGGAGCAGATTTTCCTCAAGGATCTTTCTGTACTTCGCTCTGTTCATCTTTCCCTCGATCCTGAGTGGTCTCCCAGTCCCTGCCGCTGAAAAACATCCCCACAGTATGATGCTGCCACCACCATGCTTCACCGTAGGGATGGTGCCAGGTGTCCTCCAGACGTGACGCTTGGCATTCAGACCAAAGAGCGCAATCTTGGTTTCATTGGCGAGTCCTTTAGGTGCCTGTTGACAAACTTCAAGCAAGCTGTCATGTCTTTTACTGAGGAGTGGCTTCCGTCTGGCCACTCTACCATAAAGACCTGATTGGTGGAGTGCTACAGAGATGGTTGTCCTTCTAAGGTTCTCCCATCTCCCTGGAGGAACTCTGGAGCTCTGTCACAGTGACAATCGGGTTCTTGGTCACCTTCCTGACTAAGACACTTCTCCCCTGATTGCTCAGTTTGGACAGGTGGCCAGCTCTAGGAAGAGTCTTGGTGGTTCCAAACTTCTTCCATTTAGGAATGATGGATGCCACTGTATTCTTGGGGACCTTCAATGCTGCAGATATTTTTTTGGTACCCTTCCCCAGGTCTGTGCCTCGACACAATCCTGTCTCGGAGCTCTTTGGACAAATTCTTTGACCTTGTGGCTTGGTTTTTGCTCTGACATGCACTGTCAACTGTGGGATCTTCTATAGACAGGGTTGTGCCTTTCCAAATCATGTCCAATCAATTGAATTTACCACAGGTGAACTCTAATCAAGTTGTAGAAACCTCTCAAGGATGATCAATGGAAACGAGATGCACTTGAGCTCAATTTCGAGTCTCATGCAAACGGTCTGAATGCATATGCAAATAAGTTATTTCTGTTTTTTATTTTTCATAAATTTGCCAACATTTCTATAATCCTGTTTTTGCTTTGTCATTATGAGGTATTGTGAATAGATTGATGAGGGTAATTTTGGGGGGTAATCCATTTTAGACTAAGGCTGTAACGTTACAAAATGTGGAGAAAGGGAAGGGGTCTGAATGCACTGTATATGTGTGTGATGGGATGTATTGACAATATGGACAGTATGTGGAAAAAAAATATGTTCTATATCTGAACAATACTATATGCACAGCAATATTTCAATAGGATTTTCCCTGACTAGAATACAGTATGTACTGTACATATCAGTGGAGGCTGCTGAGGGGAGAACGGCTCATAATAATGGCTTGAATGGAACAAATGGTATGGCATCAAACACATGGAAACCATGGAAACCATGTGTTTGATGTATTTGATACCATTCCACTGTTTCCCCTCCAGCCATTACCATGAGTCTGTCCTCCCCAGGTAAGGTGCCACCAGCCTCCTGTGGTACATATGAAGTGGGTTAAACAGGATGTAAACAAGACTTAAAGTGACCAGTGTTCCATGACTATGTACATAGTGCAGCAGCTTCTAAGGTGCATGGTAGAGTAACCGGGTGGTAGCCATCTAGTGACAGTGATTGAGTTTAGGGCAGGGTACTGGGAGGAGGCCAGCTAGTGTTGACTATTTAACAGTCTGATGGCCTTGATAGAAGCTGTTTTTCAGTCTCTCGATCCCAACTTTGATGCACCTGTAGAGATCTCAACTTCTGGATGGTGGCGGGGTGAACAGGACGTGGCTCGGGTGGCTGAGGTCCTTGATGATCTTCTTGGCCTTCCTGTGACACTGGGTGCTGTAGGTGTCCTGGAGGGCAGGCAGTGTACCCCCGGTGATGAGTTGGGCAGACCGAACCACCCTCCGGAGAGCCCTGCGGTTGCGGACGGTGCAGTTGCCGTACCAGCCGTTGATACGCCAGACAGGATGCTCTCGATGGTGCATCTGTAAAAGTTTGTGAGGTTTTTAGGTGCCAAGACAAATTTATTCAGCTTCCTAAGGTAGAAGAGGCGCTGTTGCGCCTTCTTTATCACACAGCCAGTGGGGGTGGACCAATTCAGATTGTCAGTGATGTGTACACCGAGCAACATGAAGCTTTTCACCTACTCCACTGCGGCCCTGTCGATGTCGATGTGGGCGTGCTCCCTCTGCAGTCTCCTTAAGTCCACAATCAACTCCTTTGTTTTGTTGACGTTGAGGAATAAGTTATTTTCCAGGCACCACTCCGCCAGGGCCCTCACCTCCTCCCTGTAGGCTGTCTAGTCGTTGTTGGTAATCAGGCCTACCACTATTGTGTAATCTGCAATCTTAATGATTGAGTTGGAGACCTGCTTGAATCAGCAGTCATGAGTGAACAGGTAGTACAGGAGGGGGCTGAGTACTCACCCTTGTGGGGCCCCTGTGTTGAGGATCAGCATAGTGGAGATGTTGTTGCCTACCTTCACCACCTGGGTGTGGCCCATCAGGATATTCAGGATCCAGTTGCACAGGGTGGGGTTCAGACCTAGGGCCCCAAGCTTAATGATGAGCTATGGTGTTGAATGCTGAGCTGTAGCCAATGAACAGCATTCTTACAGCACACTAATTTCAGCACATTCATTTCAGGATACTCATTTCAGCTCACTAATTTCAGGATACTCATTTCAGCACACTCATTTCAGCACACTCATTTCAGCTCACTCATTTTCAAAACACACTCATCTCAGGATACCCTTTTCATCACACTTATTTCAGGATACTCATTTCAGCACACTAATTTCAGGATACTCATTTCAGCACACTAATTTCAGCATACTCATTCCAGCACAATAATTTCATCACACTAATTTCAGCATACTCATTTCATCACACTAATTTCAGCATACTCATTTCAGCACACTAATTTCAGGATACTCATTTCAGCACACTAATTTCAGCATACTCATTCCAGCACAATCATTTCATCACACTAATTTCAGCATACTCATTTCAGCACACTACTTTCAGCATACTCATTCCAGCACAATTATTTCAGCACACTCATTCCAGCATACTCATTTCAGCACACTAATTTCAGCACACTCATTTCAGCATACTCATTTCAGCACACTAATTTCAGCATACTCATTTCAGCACACTAATTTCAGCATACTCATTTCAGCACACTACTTTCAGCATACTCATTTTAGCATACTCATTTCAGCATACTCATTTCAGCACACTCATTTCAGCATACTCATTTCAACACACTACTTTCAGCATACTCATTTCAGCACACTAATTTCAGCACACTCATTTCAGCATACTCATTTCAGCACACTAATTTCAGCACACTCATTTCAGCACACTAATTTCAGCATACTCATTTCAGCACACTACTTTCAGCATACTCATTTCAGCATACCCATTTCAGCATACTCATTTCAGCACACTCATTTCAGCATACTCATTTCAACACACTACTTTCAGCATACTCATTTCAGCATACTCATTTCAGCATACTCATTTCAGCATACTCATTTCAGCACACTAATTTCAGCATACTCATTTCAGCACACTAATTTCAGCATACTCATTTCAGCACACTAATTTCAGCATACTCATTTCAGCACACTCATTTTATTGTCAACCCACAGTAATATATATATTATTCATGTGCTACAAGACAATAAGCACTCTATACTGCCATTACAACAATTCTATTTTACATTTATTGGTTTCTTCTTCCCTCCTCAGTAGTGGAAACAGTGATATCCTTGGGAATAACAATCTGTATTTGACATTAATACTCTTCTCTTTAAGGAATGAATCACAGTAAATGAGTAGAGAAACCCATATAACTGCTTGACACTTAAACTAATGTTAACCACTAACCTCTGGGACTCCCTCACTACAAACTGGAGTTACATCCCAAATGGCAACCATATTCCCTGTTTAATGCATTACTTTTGACTAGGGCCAATAGTGCTCTGGTCAAAAGTAGTGCACTATATAGGGAATAGGGTGCCATTTGGTAGGAAGACTGGCGAGCTCTACTCTAGCTCCAACAGTTATCATTATTACACAGTGAATGAGATTATAATGCCATGGCTGGGACTCTGGGGAAGTCTCTCTCTCTCTCTCTGTGTCTGTGTCCAGAGGTTACTGAGTGAAAACATCAGAACAATAGTGTATAGTTACTCAGGGTCTCAACAACTTTAAAATAATTGTTTAAAGTAAAATACTACTTTCAAATATTTTTTACTTTAAAGATGACTTTTCAAGACAAAAAAGCAGTATGATGAGTTTTGAGGGAATGCAATGCTCAGCAGTGGCCTATGTTAGAAGGGAGAATAGAAGTATTGGATGTGAATGTGACGATATTGAGACAACCTTGAGAACAGAGATACAGTGCCACAGGGCTGGTTCCTAGTCGCTAATTAAATGTGACAGTTGGTCAGACGAGCTGTTTCAAGTCACCGCACATCAGAAATTGATATTTGAAAAAAAAAAAAAAGATATTCATACAAACTCGTAGTCTATGCTACATGTGCTTTAACATATACAGTGCATTTAGGCCCCTTCACTTTTTCCACATTTTGTTCCGTTACATTCTTTTGTCATCAATCTACACATAATACCCCATAATGACAAAATTAAAACAGGTTTTTAGAAATGTTTACACATTTATTAAAAAATCTAATCAAAAAGACGTTATTTACATATGTATTCAGACCGTTTGCTATGAGACTCGAAATTAAGTTCAGGTCCATCCCGTTTCCATTGATCATCCTTGAGATGTTTCTACAACTTGATTAGAGTCCACCTGTGGTAAATTCAATTGATTGGACATGATTTGGAAAGTCACATATCTGTCTATATAAGGTCCCACAGTTGACAGTGCATATCAGAGCCACAACCAAGCCATGAGGTCAAAGAATTTGTCCAAAGAGCTCAGAGACAGGATTGTGTTGAGGCACAGACCTGGGGAAGGGTACCAAAAAAAATTCTGCAGCATTGAAAGTCCCTAAGAACACAGTGCCCTCCATCAACTCTTTGGTCTGAATGCCGAGTGTCATGTCTGGAGGAAACCTGGCACCATCCCTATGGTGAAGCATGGTGGTGGCAGCATCATGCTGTGGGGATGTTTTTCAGTTGCAGGGACTAGGAGACTAGTGAGGATCAAGGGAAAGATGAACGGAGCGAAGTACAGAGAGCTCCTTGATGAAAACCTGTTCCAGAGCGATCAGGACCTCAGACTGGGGGCGAAGGTTCACCTTCCAACAGGACAACGACCCTAAGCACACAGGCAAGACAACACAGGAGTGGCTTCGGGACAAGTCTCTGAATGTCCTTGAGTGGCCCAGCCAGAGCCCAGACTTGAACCCAATTGAACATCTCTGGAGAGACTTGAAAATAGCTCTGCAGCAACGCTCCCCATCCAACCTGACAGAGCTTGAGAGGATCTACAGAGAAGAATGGGAGAAACACCGCAAATACAGGTGTGCCAAGCTTGTAGTGTCATACCCAAGAAGACCCGAGGCTGTAATCGCTGCCAAAGCGGCTTATGGAGAGAAATGAACATTACATTATCTGGCAACAGCTCTGGTGGACTTTCCTGCAGTCAGCATGCTAATTGCGCACTCCCTCAAAACTTGAGACATCTGTGGCATTGTGTTGTGCGACAAAACTGCACATTTTAGAGTGGCCTTGTATTGTCCCCAGCACAAGGTGTAATAATGATCACGCTGTTTAATCAGCTGCTTCATATTCCATCAGGTGGATGGATTATCATGGCAAAGGAGAAATGTTCACTAACAGGGATGTAAACAAATTTGTGTGCGTATGGAACATTTCTGGGACCTTTTATTTCAGCTCATGAAACATGGGACCAAACCTATACATTTTGTGTTTCTATTGCTCGTCCTAATATTTCAATATTTGTGTGTATTGTGTATTGTTATATATTTCTGCACTCTTAGAAATAAGTATGCTGAAATGAGTATTCTGAAACTGAAATAAGTATGCTGCACCTGTACATAGCCCATCTATAATTTAGCCCAAACAACTACCTCTTCCCCTACTGTATTTATTTATTTTGCTCCTTTGCACCCCATTATTTCTATTTCTACTTTGCACTTTCTTCCACTACAAATCTACCATTCCAGTGTTTTACTTGCTATATTATATTTACTTTGCCAGCATGGCCTTTTTTTGCCTTTACCTCCCTTATCTCACATCATTTGCTCACATTGTATATAGACATATTTTTCTACTGTATTATTGACTGTATGTTTGTTTTACTCCATGTGTAACTCTGTGTTGTTGTATGTTGTCAAACTGCTTTGCTTTATCTTGGCCAGGTCGCAATTGTAAATGAGAACTTGTTCTCAACTTGCCTACCTGGTTAAATAAAGGTGAAATAAAAAAATAAAAAAATAAAATGTTGAAATGAATGTTCTGAATCTGAAATGAGTTTGCTCAAATGAGTGTTCTGAATCTGAAATGAGTTTGCTCAAATGAGTGTTCTGAAACGCCTTTGGGATGTTCCAGAGCCATGCATTTAAATGTATGGCTCTGGGATGGTCTGATGTTCAAAGCTGACCTCTGTGACTCAGTCAACTGAATCATCTCTCAGCAACATGTCACGTCTAAAAAGATCAACCTTTCAAGTCCTGACAGGGAGATGAGTTGTCTGGTTGGATTAGGACAACAGAAAAACCTTTGGTATGACAGATGGGAAGGTGACTAGGCTACAAACTATGAGGAATAGTTTTGGTATATGTTCACCTACAATAAGGCTAACCTTATAAACCCTTTACCAAAGTAACCTCATTGTAAAGTGTTACCGAAAAATCTGTCCTTTATATAATCTTGAGAGAACTTAATAATTGTTTTAACCCTTTTCTCCCCAATTTCGTGGTATCCAAATGGTAGTTACAGTTTTGTCTAATACCTGCAACTCCCGTACGGACTCGGGCGAGGCGAAGGTCGAGAGCCGTGCATCCTCCGAAACACAACCCGACCAAGCCGCACTGCTTCTTGTCCTTGAACCACTGTGCCACTCGGGAGTTTAGAATTTAATTTGCATTATAAACTGGATGGTTCGAGCCCTGAATGCTGATTGGCTAAAAGCTGTGGTATATCAGACCGTCTACCATGGGTATGACAAAGTATTTATGTTTACTGCTCTAATTACGTTGGTAGCTAGTTTATAATAGCAATAAGGCACCTCAGGGGTTTTGTCATATATGGCCAATATACCACGGCTAAGGGCTGTACCCAGGCACTCCGTGTTGCGTCGTGCATAAAAACAGCCCTTAGCCGTGGTATATTGGCCATATTGCTTATTTAGATCATATCTAACTTCTGAAAGTTTAGAATAAAACCGGGGACAGTGTAAAAAAAAACTAGAAACACAGTAATCTTCCTGTAACTGTACTTCTGTCAGCAGGATCCTGAAATCATCCCCACATAGAAAGATCCTCCTAAAACATCTGGATGCCTGTCCTATCATAAATCTACAAGATAAATGCTGGAGCTTCAAAAGTCAAGAGAGAAGTAATGACTAACGCAACATCTTGGCACAACCTGAAATATACTCGAAATACACGACATCTGAGATGCACAACTTATGGGGAGAATCACTCCGGGAAACACATGAGTTATAGTTTCAGTGCATTAAGGGATCACTTTCAAAGACCATTATAACGTACGCAATATGTTTGACTTTCCAGATATTGTCTAGAAATACTGTGAATCTGTTTTAGTTCACATGCACAGACAAATGGATTAAATAAAGAAAAGAAAAATTCACCAAACCCTCTTGAATCAACAGAAGTTCCATGTCTGCCTTGTTATTCTGTTTGTTTAAGCGAATACAAGCCTGTCCTACACTATATTCATGAAGATACAGTTGCTCACTGTAAACCAGGTTTGGCTTTTGTAACCATCTACTCAACTCTGAAATAAATTGATTATTTTTGATGGAACCATGCCATATGATAAATCAGAGACGTTAAGGCTTCAAAACAACAAGACCGCTATTCTTGCGTAAGAAATAATCCTTGGAACAACAGCAAAGACCATTCAGTGTTTTTATTTCTCTGTAAACTCTGGAGCTCGTAAAGGCCCCCACTGTGTTG
>NC_042966.1:39721441-39866441 GCF_901001165.1 Salmo trutta | reverse complement strand
ATTACAGAAGTGTAGTTATTTATCATTCTCAGTCATCTCTGTTTGGCTTTGTCTTCCTATGTTGAAATGAAAAAGTAGTCTGCATTACTGTCTTGATCAAAACTATTTCTAAAGTATATTGAGATTAAAATCTCATCTCATTCAAAATCATGTTTGCACTTGAATGTAGCTCAGAAATGTTTTTGAAAAGATGTAAAAGAGACAAGACAATATGTAAGATCTGGATGTGTTAGCCATAGCCTTTCTAAAATAAGTTGTTCCACTATTGCCCTCAATAGCACTTGATAAAAGTAGCCCCACTGGTATTGAGATCCAAGGCATTCTTCAGTGGTTGAGATGCTATTGTGAGCCAGACAAAGGACATGGTTTCATAGCAGCAGCAGCCGTTGTTCACATGCATGAACAGAACAGCACTTTGATATAAGATCTGAATCCTAAAGGCTAAGAGAGGGACCTCTCGGAGTTTTGTCAGAGGGACCTCTGGGATGTTTGTCAGAGGGACCTCTGGGAGGTTTGTCAGAGGGACCTCTGGGAGGTTTGTCAAAGGGACCTCTGAGAGGTTTGTTAAACTCAGGATACAACAAGGCTACTGGGAGGGTTGCCAGATGGACCACTCAGGATACCACAAGGCTACTGGGAGGGTTGCCAGATGGACCACTCAGGATACCACAAGGCTACTGGGAGGGTTGCTAGATGGACCACTCAGGATACCACAAGGCTACTGGGAGGGTTGCCAGATGGACCACTCAGGATACCACAAGGCTACTGGGAGGGTTGCCAGATGGACCACTCAGGATACCACAAGGCTACTGGGAGGGTTGCTAGATGGACCACTCAGGATACCACAAGGCTACTGGGAGGGTTGCCAGATGGACCACTCAGGATACCACAAGGCTACTGGGAGGGTTGCTAGATGGACCACTCAGGATACCACAAGGCTACTGGGAGGGTTGCTAGATGGACCACTCAGGATACCACAAGGCTACTGGGAGGGTTAGTAGAGGGACCACTCAGGATACCACAAGGCTACTGGGAGGGTTGCCAGATGGACCACTCAGGATACCACAAGGCTACTGGGATGGTTGTTGACTCTGAGACATGCCTGGGTCTGTATCCCAAATGGCACCCTATGTCACGTCCTGACCATAGAAATATGTTATTTTCTATGGTAGAGTAGGTCAGGGCGTGATGTTTTTCCATTCTCTATGTTTTCTATTTCTATGTTGTCAGGGTCTAGTTTTGTATATCTATGTTGGGGTTTTGTTTGGGATGATCTCCAATTAGAGGCAGCTGGTAATCATTGTCTCTAATTGGAGATCATACTTAAGTAGGGTTTTTTTCCACCTGGGTTTGTGGGAGATTGTTTTTTGAGTAGTGTATGTTTCAACTCTGCATCACGGTTTGTTGTTTTGTTCTTTAGTTTATGTTTATGTATCGCATAGTTTCACAGTGTAAATAAAATGTGGAACGACACACATGCTGCACTTTGGTCCGCTTCTCCTTACGACAACCGTGACACCCTATTTCCTTTATAGTGCACTACTTTTGATCAAGGCCCATAGGGAATAGGGTTCATTGGGGATGCACGATGGGATGTACAAAGTAGAAACTAGGCTGTTAAATCAATTAACAACATTTCTCATTACACTTCTTTCTAACAGTCCATTATGACATGTATTACTAGTATAGTTAGCAATACCGAGAGAAATTACCACTGTAACAACTCTGATGCTTAGGAAGGGAAGAATAGATGTCAGTGTCAGTATAGTGGAGATGAGGAATTAGAGTCAAGCGCAGGACACCGAACTGAGTAAAAATAACGTATTTTACTCTAGAAAAGCTCATCAGTCAAAATCCACGCAGGGATAAAACAATATTGGCAAAACACAACTAACATCATGAATATCAGAGGGTTTAAATAGGGAAGTAATCATAACAAAATGGGAACCAGGTGTGAACAATCAAGACATAACAAATGGACAAAGAAACATGGATCGGTGGCAGCTAGAAAGCCGCTGACGATGACCGCCGAACGCCGCCCGAACAAGGAGAGGCACCAACTTCGACGGAAGTCGTGACAATAGAAGGGGTCCAAATACTGAACCTTGAGGAACACCAGATTTCAACTTTTGTGCTCAGATGATTTGTCATGCTTATGTCCGTAGTAGCCCGCTTGTATTCATCTCATTGCTTTCCAATACGTCCTCCTCAGAGCAGACAAGAGTGTTTCAGTGTGTGACATAGTACTTGTGTTCAGATGACTCACATCATCAAGCTCAGGGTTGTTTCCCAACATTATCCTTGAGGCTTATTACTGACTGATGTCACGCTCTTCAAAATGAGCAGACCAAGGCGCAGCGTGTGTTGGGTTCCACATCTTTATTTCAGTGAAACTAGAAACAAAACTTACAAAGAACGTGAAGTCGTAGTATCACAAGCACATAGACCAACAAACAATTTCCCACAAACACAGGTGGGAAAACGGCTACCTAAATATGATCCCCAATTAGAGGCAACGATTACCAGCTGCCTCTAATTGGGAACCATTCAAAAACACCAACATAGAAAATATAAACTAGAACACCCCCCTAGTCACACCCTGACCTACTACACCATAGAGAACCAAGGGCTCTCTATGGTCAGGGCGTGACAACTGAGGGTTTGTATCATAATTTATCTGCTATGCGTTATCACAACAATTCCTGTAATTTCATGAGAATGCATCACCATGGGAACACAACAGCTGTACTCACTAATATGGCAGATGTGCTGTTGGAGCCCTTGAGATGTTCAGTTCTCAATAAAGTTATTGGAATTTGAACTTGTAGTGGAGCTGCTTCTATTGTGTGTATAGCTGACAGTTCCAGATATCACTGTGAACAACATTCTTCTTTTGTTTAAGTATTTCACTGTTGATCTGTCACCTGTTGGTGTGGAAAGTAAAAGACATTGCCATTTATCATGGAAGAGAAACGCTTCAATAAAGAGAATAATTCCTCAAAATGTCTGGAGGTGAAATTGCACTAAGTAGTTTTGCTTCAGTCAGAGACCTCCCTGGACGAATCCCCTCCTCCCTACGCTCCATCTCCCACCCACCACTTGAGGAATCATAATCATCAGGAACACCATTTAATTATAACTGAAAAAAGTGTAAACATCACTTTCTTTTATCCCCTTATACATCTGGAGTGAAGACAATGTGTTTAAAGCCCTGTCAATCTGACAGACACATCAAAGGCTGCATTGAAGGGCTTACTGCTACTTAGGGAAATGGAATGCTGTTGCTAAGCATCAGTCCACAACCTATCAGACCCCTGAAGGACTGTTCTCTTTCTGAGGGAAGCAGGGGGTAAGTGGGAGTTGCCCTGAAGAGGGGAGAGGTAAGGATGTAGAGGGTAAGTGGGGGAGTGGGCCTGAGGAGGGAGGAGGTTTTGGGGGAGTTGCCCTGAAGAGGGGAGAGGTAAGGATGTAGGGGGTAAGTGGGGGAGTGGGCCTGAGGAGGGAGGAGGTTTTGGGGGAGTTGCCCTGAAGAGGGGAGAGGTAAGGATGTAGGGGGTAAGTGGGGGAGTGGGCCTGAAGAGGGGAGAGGTAAGGATGTAGGGGGTAACAACGGGGCATGGGCTCCACAGTGACAGGAGAGAGACTGAAGGAGGATTCTATTGCTTAACAAAGCAACTGTTAGGGAACTCCATAAACTTCTGTTTAAAACAAAGAAAACAAAAATACAGTTTTAGTTGACATGCCTTTGTACTGCTTCTTTCAGCTTTGTGTCCAAGCGACAGATACTTACCACTCTATGGCTAGATGGTGATCATGTAAGTCGCTCTGGATAAGAGCGTCTGCTAAATGACTTAAATGTAAATGTAATGTGAAACATCACGTTGATGTCGCCCAGAAAATACCTGTTTTCAGCAGTTTGTTAGTACCTGAATATAGGCACTCAACATTTCCAAATCCTTTCTCTTTAGTCATTAATAAGACACTATTTTGTAATCTGTGATCGATCTCCATCTGCCCTTTTAAATGAGACATGCTAAGTGATGAATTAAGACAAGCTATACTGCGTAACGGCTATGAGTCAGTATTAGCCGCCACCTTCCTGTGAGTAAATTCAATACCCTCCCATCCTCTGTCTTCCCCTGGTGCGGTGCTAAATCTCCGGAGCTGTTCAGGAGTGCTAGGCTAACTGCTGGAGCTGTTCAGGAGTGCTAAGCTAACTGCTGGAGCTGTTCAGGAATGCTAGGCTAACTGCTGGAGCAGTTCAGGAGTGCTAGGCTAACTGCTGGAGCTGTTCAGGAGTGCTAGGCTAACTGCTGGAGCTGTTCAGGAGTGCTAGGCTAACTGCTGGAGCAGTTCAGGAGTGCTAGGCTAACTGCTGGAGCTGTTCAGGAGTGCTAGGTTAACTGCTGGAGCTGTTCAGGAATGCTAGGCTAACTGCTGGAGCTGTTCAGGAATGCTAGGCTAACTGCTGGAGCTGTTCAGGAGTGCTAGGTTAACTGCTGGAGCTGTTGCAGTGTGCTGCTGTTCGACTTTGGAGAAGTAGGTAGGAAATCAGGCAGGTTATAATTCTGTCTATCAACCTGATTCATTATTTCACTGGCTCTGGTTTCCTGTTTGCTATGAGATACAGGAAGTGACACGTTGGAATTTCAGTTGGTTTCAAAACGTTCTAGAGAATTCATACAAATGTTTTCAGATAACATGTCAAGAACCTACTGTTGCATCACATCAGTCCATGATTTGACATGTTAGCCTACATTTTAGCAAGGATGAGAGCCCTGCTCTGTCATTGTAAATGACGAATGCTTAAGAATGTATGAAGAAATATGACTGAGGCTTCTGATTGTTTGATTAAACATGTCTCTCTCTCTCTCGCTCTCGCTCTCTTTCTCTTTCTCTTTCTCTTTGTCTTTCTCTCTCGTTGTCTTTCTCTTTCTCGTTCTCTTTCTCTCTCTCTCGCTCTCTCTCTCGCTCTCTCTCTCGCTCTCTCTCTCTCTCTCTCTCTCTCGCTCTCTTTCTCTCTCTCTCTTTCTCTCTCTCTCTTTCTCTCTCTCTCTCGTTCTCTTTCTCTCAGTGCGTCTCCTGGGCCCAGGCTACCCTGCGCCTGCTCTACGCACGGCAGCCATCTTGCCTCAGCACAGCCCAGTTCACCCTGTGCCAGCACTCCGCCCGTGCCGGGCTACAGTAACAATCCAGCCAGGACGGGTTGTGTGTGTTCAGGACCCGGTGTATCCTGTTCCTGGTCCTCGCACTAGCCCTGTGGTGCGCGTCCCTAGTCTGGCACCTCCAAAGCCAGCCCCGCGCACCAGGCCTTTAGTGCACCTGCCCAGTCCAGTATGTCCTGTTCCTGCTCCTCGCACTAGCCCTGTGGTGCGCATCCCTAGGCTGGTGTCACCAAAGCCAGCCCCACGCACCAGGCCTTTAGTGCGTAGTGCCCGTCTAGAGCCTCCGGTGACAGTGCCCCGTCTAGAGCTTCCGGCGACAGTGCCCCGTCTAGAGCTTCCGGCGACAGTGCCCCGTCTAGAGCTTCCGGCGACAGTGCCCCGTCCAGTGCTTCCGGCGACGTCCTACAGTCCGGAACCGACAGAGACGGCCCACAGTCCGGAACCGACAGAGTCGCCCTCCAGTCCGGAGCTCCCAGAGTCGCCCTCCAGTCCGAGGTCTCCAGAGACGCGCCTCAGCCCGAGCTCTCCAGAGACGCGCCTCAGCCTGAGGTCTCCAGCGATGCGCCTTAACCCTGAGCCAGCGGGGGTGGACAGGTTAGGTTGGGGACTAGGGCCAGAACCAGAGTCACCTCCGTAGGGGGAGTATTGGGGAAGGGGGGGTGTTTGCACAGGAACCGTCGGTGATGGTGGCCACCCTCCCTTCCCTCCCTGTAGTTTGGGGTTTTTTGTTGTGGGGTTTTTGTTTGTCTTATGGTTAAGGTGCATTCGGTGTCTGCACCTTTGGGGGGGGGGGGGGGGGAGGGGGTACTGTCATGTCCTGACCAGAAAAGGGGTCATTTTGTTATTGTAGTTGGTCAGGACGTGGCAGGGGTGTGTTTGTTTTGTGTGTTTCGGGGTTTTTTGGGTTATGATCTATGTTAATATATTTCTATCTTTGTTCTAGTTCTTATGTTTCTATGTTTAGTTTATTGGGCTGACCTTCAATTGGAGGCAGCTGTTCCTCGTTGCCTCTAATTGAAGGTCCTATTTAGTAGGGGTGTTTTTCCATGGGTTTTGTGGGTAGTTGTTCCGTGTATAGCTGTGAGCCTTACAGGACTGTTTTTCGTCGTTGTTTTTGGTAATAGTGTTTTGTTTTGGTTTTCATCTAATAAAAGAAGATGAGTATTCATATCCCCGCTGCGTTTTGGTCCACCTTTTACGACGCACCTGACAAAATGTATCAAAAGAAAAGCTAAGATATAGAAATATTTTAAATATTTAATTCAGTCTCACTCACTAAAAGTGTTATTTTTTTGTCCTCAAGATGAATCATTCAAAATTGTATATAAAAAATATCCACTGGATCAAATTTCAGAAGGATCCTTATGTGTGTATGCCTTCATGATAATAGAAGCGTAATGACATAGAAGTACATTTTATACTATTTTATTTCAGTGGAAGGAGGCCATTTTTCAATGTCCCAAGTGCTGCTCAATCAACTTCAACGAGAATAATTAGGAATAAATGATACATTTAAATTATTATCTTATGTATAGTCTTTTTTATGTTAAATGCTGCAATTTTTTTAAGAATACTATTTTCTGTACGTCCTCAAAGTCATTGTCCACCCTGTTGCATTGTGGTTATTAGTACTTTAGGAAAATATATATTTTCTACAATGACATCACAAACAGGAAATGATTTCACTTCCTTGGTGGAAAAAGAACTGTGGTGAACCTGGTGAGTATCTAGATTTTATACTATTACATTTTCATGATTATATGTTGGGTGATGTGATGTGGGAAAGCATAACATGTCCACCCTGTTATGCAAAAATACAAAAGACTTTAATTGAATTTCATAATTTCAATATCCTAGCCTCATCACGATCACTTGGAGCATAGTTGCTAATTTTAGCTCAAAATGTCCACCCTGTTATTGTCCACCCTGTTATCCATGTTCACGTAACAGGGTGGATATGCAGGTTAGACATGTGTTTTTGTTCATAAATTGTATTACATAATTACAGTATATATAGCATGTACAGTATTTTAAGAATAAATAAATATCAATTAAATCAGGTCTTTCTGAAGGAATGGCACCTCCTCTTAGTGCAGCTGAAAGACAGCGGCAATACAGAGAACGATGTAATACTGACCCAGAAAGAAGGAGAGAAAGTATCTAGAGAAAGAGAGGGAGAAATGGAGGAAAGATAAAGAGACAGGGAAGAAGAAGGCAATAGCTGAACTCAGTGACAGAGTGCAGTCTGCAGAAAGGAAGAAATGGAGAGATTTTTAAAGGATACTCAGAGCCAGGGCATTGCTGCAGTCCCAAACACCCCTCTCAACTCCTGAAAATCAGCCTGGGCCAGAGGTAACCCTCCTTCCTCCCCATACACACACACACATACATTTTTCTTGTACAGTAGCTGGTTGAGTATTGAAATGTATAAGGTGTTTGTTACTCTTTATGTCTTATCATATTGCTATCTCTTCTCAACTCAGATGCCTGCCTTAGATCATATGCTATCTCTTCTCACCTCAGATGCCTGCCTTAGATCATATGCTATCTCTTCTCACCTCAGATGCCTGCCTTAGATCGTATGCTATCTCTTCTCACCTCAGATGCCTGCCTTAGATCATATGCTATCTCTTCTCACCTCAGATGCCTGCCTTAGATCGTATGCTATCTCTTCTCACCTCAGATGCCTGCCTTAGATCATATGCTATCTCTTCTCACCTCAGATGCCTGCCTTAGATCGTATGCTATCTCTTCTCACCTCAGATGCCTGCCTTAGATCATATGCTATCTCTTCTCACCTCAGATGCCTGCCTTAGATCATATGCTATCTCTTCTCACCTCAGATGCCTGCCTTAGATCATATTGCTATCTCTTCTCACCTCAGATGCCTGCCTTAGATCATATGCTATCTCTTCTCACCTCAGATGCCTGCCTTAGATCATATGCTATCGCTTCTCACCTCAGATGCCTGCCTTAGATCATATGCTATCTCTTCTCACCTCAGATGCCTGCCTTAGATCATATGCTATCTCTTCTCACCTCAGATGCCTGCCTTAGATCATATGCTATCGCTTCTCACCTCAGATGCCTGCCTTAGATCATATGCTATCTCTTCTCACCTCAGATGCCTGCCTTAGATCATATGCTATCTCTTCTCACCTCAGATGCCTGCCTTAGATCATATGCTATCTCTTCTCACCTCAGATGCCTGCCTTAGATCATATGCTATCTCTTCTCACCTCAGATGCCTGCCTTAGATCATATTGCTATCTCTTCTCACCTCAGATGCCTGCCTTAGATCATATGCTATCTCTTCTCTCCTCAGATGCCTGCCTTAGATCATATGCTATATCTTCTCACCTCAGATGCCTGCCTTAGATGCCACTAAAGGAACGATGAAGAGTCATCAGGTTATCAGTGTCTCACCAGGCCAGATAAAATACAGGGACATTACTTGTCTGTGCAAGAAGGACAGTGGCATGTTGGATTGTCCTTGTTTTCAGCTCAAAGAGGCAACTCTGGGTGACCCTGCAGCATCTAACCAGCTCCCTGCATCTCATGATAAAGCTGACACCACATGGCGACCTGGCACCGTTGAACTTAATCACGTACGGGAGTGGTGTGTTGTCAATTATGACCATGAAGGATACCCTGGGATCATCAAGGATGTAGAGAAACATCACATTAAGGTGAAGTCCATGCACCGGAATGGCATCAACAAATTCTTCTGGCCAAGTCCAAAGGAACATATTTGTTGGTACTCTGATGGACAGATAGTTTGTCTGATGCCAGAGCCACAGGCTGTTAAAATAAACGCTCTGTGCAGATGGAAAAATCCACCTGGAAGTATGTGGAAGAGCATTTGTGGTGAAAGGGGGTAGAGATGGAAAGAGGGGGAGTGACAGGGGGAGTGGAAGAGAGGGACAGGAATGGGTTTTAATGCTAATTCCAATGATTTTGTACTGGCAATGTATTTTTGTGTTGTTGTTTTTCACAATGAATATGTAACTAAATAGCAGTTCCAATGTTGTTACTACATGTATTACTATGTAGATATCTATTCAGTGTTCAGTACTCAGTGTTCAGGGTTTCATTTATGTTCTGTCCCATTATAGCTGTCCACCCTGTTATACCTTGGTCCACCCTGTTATACCTTGGTCCACCCTGTTATCTTGACATCTTTTTCAAATTAATTCAGTTACAATGTCAAATATCAAGAATTAGTGTAATGTATTTTAAAGAGTAAGACATGGCCAACATAACACAATTATAAACTTGGATAAAATATCATCAATACCTGTCTCAATTTAGAAAAATAAGCTGCAAATTAGATTAAGTTCTGTGTAAAACCACACATTGTATACACAGTCTGTTATTTCTTTACAATTTGACCAGAACAAATGGACAGGGTTGACAATAGCTTTATGAAAATGTAAATATTATTAAAATAGCCCAATGAAAGTAATTAAAGACAGTTAAGTGCATGTCCGTAACAGGGTGGACATCATATTGCTGATTCACTGAAAATTTGTTTTTAATTATCTAACTCTAAGTGCTGGAGCTTTGCCAACATGTTTTTCTACATGTCTAATATTTCCTTTTTTATAGTAAAACACAAAAGGAATACAAATTGTGAAATAAAAATGGAAAATGTTGCATGGTCCAGATGGTACAGATTTTTTGATATTGACCCAGGAAACATAACCGATAAATGACCTCTCACTAACTTGTAATCCTCAGAGAAATAGTCATAACAGCGGTTGGTAAATCCCATTGAGACAGAGCGAGAAAGAGAGAGAGCGAGAGAGACAGAGCTAAGAGTTGAGCTGAGCCGGCTGAGGCATGGGGCTGCCCGGCTTGGTAGACAAACCTATTTTTAAAATTTAAATCTCATCTGTGGAGATAAAAGTGGAGCTAGGGCTGTGGCGGTCATGGCATTTTGTCAGCAGGTGATTGACAAGCAAATAACTTCCGGTCTCACGGTAATTTACCATTAATGAACATAAACACATTTAGCATCTCCTGGCTTCCAAACGTAGCCTACAAGCCAATGATGCAGACCTTTGGAACATCTACATTTTAAAAAGTCTAATAAATTCATTTAATATAGCCAACACCATCCTAATACATTTTAGACAGGTCTAAAGAAACATGATATGAAGAAAATGTAGACTATTTCAGAAGAACAGAATAGCATACTCTGAGTTATCCTTATGTTAGGCCCTGATCTGACTATGCCAAATGGCTGTGGGCTAAACTACTTAATTTAGCAGACAAGGATTTGTTTAGATTTCCGTGGCATTATTTTATATTATTTTATAGTATGACAAAACACAATTGAACATAGCTGAATAATATAGAAAGGATATTTTCTCCAAACGATTTGAGGGAGTGCGCACATGTAGCTATTCTGTGTTGAGCGTTTAACAAAGAAACAGGTCCTCCTATATGCTTCATTTAGAGATATTTATGCAACTTTAGTTGTGATACAAACGTTTGGCTGTATGTTTACATTTTTGATATATTCCAAGGCATGAACTCTGCTTAGTTTTTTTTTGCGCAGCCTGCACACACTTCATCAGTCTCTCATTCACAATTTGACAAGCTATTTTATAATGCCTCACATTTCCCAGCGGCATCCCCTTTGTGTGGCCATAATGCCCCGTAAAAAATTCCATGGCCTTGGGCTGAACTTAATAAGGATAATTCCCTTCTCTCGGCTGCATGCTCCGAGTGCACTTCTTACACGCAAGGCTTTCTCAGATATCTCATTTCTTATTAGCCAATGCCTGTTACATGATTGTGTCCTTCTCACAGTGTCTAGGGTCCTTCTCCAAATCTACAAGTGAAGACAGACACATCGGGGATGCAACTGCGCAAGTCCTTATTGAATTCCGAAGTGCACATTGAAGAGGTTGGAAGATCTGTCCACATTTACTTTTCATCAGCCAACAAGAGGATTAGGCCTAACAAACAGCAAAATAAATAGCCTATGTCAATCTATTATCCCCCATAGTACAAAAGTTGACCTATTCTGTGCGAGAAATAAATATTCCAAACATAGTCTGGGACAGTTGTGGGATGCGAAAGATCCCAAATGACTACAACCACTAGCATTAAAAAAAACTTTTAAAAGCAATGAGGCTGATGCAACAGATCAGAACGTTTAACTTAAAATGTTGTTAAAATATTAGGCTGTTTCTTCACATTATAAGCGCAGCAATGCACACACAGCAGTAGGCTATGAGCGCGAATGTTCCACAATGCAATCAATTAGCGGGAATACACCCTTCTCAAAAGTGACCACAAATGCGATTATGCATGCAATGCTTTATTATAAAGGTGCATTTTTATGGTGAAAATGCCTACAGTATGTATGCCAGTTAGGCTCTACACAATTTGAAAAGCAGATTCATGTGCTTAATTTTAAGAAGTTATTTGGCCACTTCAGTTGTGATACAAACCTTATCAAAACATACAGGCCTGTGGACTAGTCTACATGAGGTGTGCGACTAGCATAAAAAAAGGCATGCTCTGTTTCTTTCCTTACTGCACACAAGCTGGGCATCATTCACAACTGATAATATATCATTAATATTAGGAAAGTTGAAAAATAAATATAGTAAGCCTATAGAATGCTGATGGGATCCTCCTCTTTTTAATAGAGGCCATCAAAACTCTGTTTTCTCTCGCAATTGCATAGCTTATAGAAATGTTGTGCAACATGAGCTCATGGGCTCTCATGAAGTGTTTGATTAGATTTAAAAAAAACATTTGCATTGATGTCTGAGTGATTAGAGGAACAATAGAGTGCTGACTACCAGGCAGTTAACAAGTTTGGTAGGTTGCTAATGACCAGCAGCAGCATCAGAGCTTGGAGAAGCCTAGTTACCATGATTAAATGGTCACGTGGAATTTGACTGCAGTCATGACTCGTGACCTCTGTTGTGGGGGTAACACGGTCACCGTAACAGCCCTAAGTGGCGCTCAGTCTGGATTACACAGAACAATCACGCTTTACTAGGAAGACAAAACAGCCAATCTGCTTTGTGAGAGGCCACTCAATACCAATTAGCAAGATGTTCTTACAACCACAGGCACTACCACACCAAGCCTCCTTTAGTGGTAATGCTTACCTGCCCAAATAGGTCTGTACGAGCTGGTTTCCAGGACATAGTTTAAGCATAGTCACCAGATTCACATTTAGAATATATTTTTGGGGTTGCCACAGTATATAGGAAAAAAAGCATTACATTTACAGGGAATAGCCTAACAATTGCTGGATTTAAAAAAAAACACATTATGCAGCTAATTCAGTATTTAGAAATATTAGTTTATTTTTGTGCTTGATTTACATACTTGCTTACACACACGGTGCTATGGATTTCGCAGACTGGATTGAAGCGTTACTTAGCTACTGTAATCAGCTTCAACTCCAAACCCCTTTGATCCTTTACTTTACTTTGTGCGACACAGCTCATCACCTTTATTGTCCACCATAATAGCATGGGAAAGATCTGCATGCCAAATCACTAGATTTCCTGAGTGTCGAAAAGTACCATGTGTGCTGTCCCTCTGTCCGCACTGTCGCTGTCTCTCTGTCTGCACTGTCACTGTCTCTCTGTCTGCACTGTCACTGTCTCTCTGTCTGCACTGTCACTGTCTCTCTGTCTCTCTGTCTGCACCGTCACTGTTTCTCTGTCTCTCTGTCCCTCTGTCCGCACCGTCGCTGTCTCTCTGTCTCTCTGTCTCTCTGTCTCTCGGTCTGCACTGTCACTTTCAATCTGTCCGCACTGTCGCTGTCTCTCTGTCTCTCTGTCTCTCTGTCTGCACTGTCACTGTCACTCTGTCTGCACTGTCACTGTGTCTCTGTCTGCACTGTCACTGTCTCTCTGTCTTTCTGTCTGCACTGTCACTGTCTCTCTGTCTCTCTGTCTGCACTGTCACTGTCTCTCTGTGTCTCTGTCTGCCCTGTCACTGTTCTTCTGTCTGCACTGTCACTGTCTCTCTGTCCCTCTGTCTCCACTGACACTGTCTCTCTGTCTCTGTCTCTCTGTCTCTGTCCCTCTGTCTCCACTGACACTGTCTCTCTGTCTCTGTCTCTCTGTCTCTGTCCCTCTATCTCCACTGACACTGTCTCTCTGTCTCTCTCTCTCTCTGTCTCTCTGTCTCTCTGTCTCCACTGTCTCTCTGTCTCCACTGTCTCTCTGTCTCCACTGTCACTCTGTCTCTCTGTCTCCACTGTCTCTCTGTCTCTCTGTTCTGGGGAGAAAGAAGATGGGAGTTGATACACCTGGAAGAGACAAACAATGTTTTCAACAGAGATATGACACATCTATCATCTCAGCCCAGGATATTAACAGTTCTGTCAGTTTAATAGCAAGGTGGAAACGTAGGTGCTGAGAGATGTGTGGTGCACGTAGTGCGGTGAGGGTTCGGAGAACTGGCTATCTGGCAGCTGGCTGGGTTGGCATTCCCTGGGCCCTGGCCCCTCATGGCCCTACCCATCCCCCTATGTCTCTGTTCTCTCATCTCCTGGTCCTAATCTGAGGATAGACACTGCTCCACCTCAGCTCCACCTCTCCACCTCTGACAGACAGACAGACAGACAGACAGACAGACAGACAGACAGACAGACAGACAGACAGACAGACAGACAGACAGACAGACAGACAGACAGACAGACAGACAGACAGACAGACAGACAGACAGACAGACAGACAGACAGACAGACAGACAGACAGACAGACAGACAGAAGGTGAAATAATCTCTTATCGGGGATGGTGCTGTCCATTGACATTAGGGATAATCATATCTCTCAACACTCGCCAAGTGAGCCTGGCAGAGAACAAAGTCTGCTTCGTCTCTCCAGGCTAAAGTTACAGCCGCACGATGATGTACTTGCCATCCTGGTGCAAAATGATAGCTACTAGTTCACAAGCTCAGAGCTAGATAAATAGGAGACAGACAGACACACCAGACCAGACCAGACCAGTTCCTGTCTGGAATGCTGGTATACTATACCCTAGAAGTTTATTCATATGTCTGTTTGTTGATATACAGCTAGTTACAATGTCGTTCCGAATAGGGAGGGACACTATAGGCTACTCAGTTTAGTGCATTTATTACAAGCTGAACTTTGATGTAGAAACGAAGTGATGAGCAAAGACAAGTCTATAGTATGAGCCGTAATCACCTGAGCAGAAATACCTGTCTGGTTAAGGTCCTGTCATCACCTGAGCAGAAATACCTGTCTGGTTAATGTCCTGTCATCACCTGAGCAGAAATACCTGTCTGGTTAAGGTCCTGTCATCACCTGAGCAGAAATACCTGTCTGGTTAATGTCCTGTCATCACCTGAGCAAAAATACCTGTCTGGCTAATGTCCTGTCATCACCTGAGCAGAAATACCTGTCTGGTTAAGGTCCTGTCATCACCTGAGCAGAAATACCTGTCTGGTTAATGTCCTGTCATCACCTGAGCAGAAACACCTGTCTGGTTAATGTCCTGTCATCACCTGAGCAGAAATACCTGTCTGGTTAATGTCCTGTCATCACCTGAGCAGAAATACCTGTCTGGTTAAGGTCCTGTCATCACCTGATCAGAAATACCTGTCTGGTTAATGTCCTGTCATCACCTGAGCAGAAATACCTGTCTGGTTAATGTCCTGTCATCACCTGAGCAGAAATACCTGTCTGGTTAAGGTCCTGTCATCACCTGAGCAGAAATACCTGTCTGGTTATGGTCCTGTCATCACCTGAGCAGAAATACCTGTCTGGTTAATGTCCTGTCATCACCTGAGCAGAAATACCTGTCTGGTTAATGTCCTGTCATCGCCTGAGCAGAAATACCTGTCTGGTTAATGTCCTGTCATCACCTGAGCAGAAATACCTGTCTGGTTAATGTCCTGTCATCACCTGAGCAGAAATACCTGTCTGGTTAATGTCCTGTCATCACCTGAGCAGAAACACCTGTCTGGTTAATGTCCTGTCATCACCTGAGCAGAAATACCTGTCTGGTTAATGTCCTGTCATCACCTGAGCAGAAATACCTGTCTGGTTAAGGTCCTGTCATCACCTGAGCAGAAATACCTGTCTGGTTAAGGTCCTGTCATCACCTGAGCAGAAATACCTGTCTGGTTAATGTCCTGTCATCACCTGAGCAGAAACACCTGTCTGGTTAATGTCCTGTCATCACCTGAGCAGAAATACCTGTCTGGTTAATGTCCTGTCATCACCTGAGCAGAAATACCTGTCTGGTTAAGGTCCTGTCATCACCTGAGCAGAAATACCTGTCTGGTTAAGGTCCTGTCATCACCTGAGCAGAAATACCTGTCTGGTTAATGTCCTGTCATCACCTGAGCAGAAATACCTGTCTGGTTAATGTCCTGTCATCACCTGAGCAGAAATACCTGTCTGGTTAATGTCCTGTCATCACCTGAGCAGAAATACCTGTCTGGTTAATGTCCTGTCATCACCTGAGCAGAAATACCTGTCTGGTTAAGGTCCTGTCATCACCTGAGCAGAAATAACTGTCTGGTTAAGGTCCTGTCATCACCTGAGCAGAAATACCTGTCTGGTTAATGTCCTGTCATCACCTGAGCAGAAATACCTGTCTGGTTAATGTCCTGTCATCACCTGAGCAGAAATACCTGTCTGGTTAAGGTCCTGTCATCACCTGAGCAGAAATACCTGTCTGGTTATGGTCCTGTCATCACCTGAGCAGAAATACCTGTCTGGTTAATGTCCTGTCATCACCTGAGCAGAAATACCTGTCTGGTTAATGTCCTGTCATCACCTGAGCAGAAATACCTGTCTGGTTAATGTCCTGTCATCACCTGAGCAGAAATACCTGTCTGGTTAAGGTCCTGTCATCACCTGAGCAGAAATACCTGTCTGGTTAATGTCCTGTCATCACCTGAGCAGAAACACCTGTCTGGTTAATGTCCTGTCATCACCTGAGCAGAAATACCTGTCTGGTTAAGGTCCTGTCATCACCTGAGCAGAAATACCTGTCTGGTTAAGGTCCTGTCATCACCTGAGCAGAAATACCTGTCTGGTTAATGTCCTGTCATCACCTGAGCAGAAATACCTGTCTGGTTAATGTCCTGTCATCACCTGAGCAGAAATACCTGTCTGGTTAATGTCCTGTCATCACCTGAGCAGAAATACCTATCTGGTTAATGTCCTGTCATCACCTGAGCAGAAATACCTGTCTGGTTAAGGTCCTGTCATCACCTGAGCAGAAATACCTGTCTGGTTAATGTCCTGTCATCACCTGAGCAGAAATAGCTTTCTGTGTCTGGGTTATTCTTAAGGTCCCATCAAAGTTCATGTTTATTCCGGACAATCTATTTCATTATACTGAGATGTCTGTATAATTTAACGACCAATCCCATGTTTCTGTATGCTTAGAGAGAGATGTGTCTTTCTACCAGAGACTGGCCTGCCTGCCATTGATACAGTGAGGACAGTGACTGGCCTGCCTGCCATTGATACAGTGAGGACAGTGACTGGCCTGCCTGCCATTGACACAGTGATGACAGAGAACGCGAGGGAGGATTTCACCCTCGGTACCATGACAGAAGTGGGTACAGAGGTTGTTGAGTTTATCTGAAGGCTTGGGAGTAGACAATAGTGATGTGTTCAGAATTGTTGTAAGCTTATCCCAAATGGCCCCATAACTATTGAAGTGCAGTACGTTTGACCAGGGCCCATATGGCTAAACAAAGCAGTACAGGTCTAGTTGCACATTTTAGCTGTAACACAGATGCAAAACATGCTATCCTCTCATAACAATACCAACGTCTCAGAAGGAAGCTCAGAGTAAAATATTTTACATTTACATTTTTAGTCATTTAGCAGACGCTCTTATCGAGAGCGACTTACAGTAGTGAATGCATACATTTCATACATTTTTTTCTCCGTACTGGTCCCACGTGGGAATCGAACCCACAACTCTGGTGTTGCAAACACCATGCTCTACCAACTGAGCCACACGGGACCAAAACAAATGAAGTGTCTGAGCTTGACCAATATGTTTTTCTGATATACTTTTTCTCCAAATGTTACGAGGTCCAAAAGCCACTGCATACTAGGAATGACCCAGTTTCCTCCTAGTCTTGTCAGTGAGATGATCAGTTTTAGGAAAACAGACAACCCTTTTATAACAAAGCGTTGCGAATAACAGCAATAAAAAGTGTTAGGACAGTTGGAATCAGACAAAGCTGTTGGGGAATGACTCAGTGAATGAATCATTCTAGAATATTAGACACCAAAGCTCCGTTGGAATGTTCTGAAAGGAGGGGAGCATTCCTCCACATGGTTTTCATCAGAAACCCCAATGCATTATGATGTATTGGCTCTTATAAAACAGGTTGTTAGAATCCTGGATGCCAATTGGTTGATATAAAGAATTGTGGGACAACAACGCCGCAAAAAACCATGGCTTGTTACTCTCATAATTTCACTGTCCTGCAGCCCAGGCAGGAAATTCATCAAATTAATCTTCCTCTGGAATAACTTTGATTTACGCACATTTGTTTCCATGTGTAGAGTTTGCAACAGTTGTTTTTTGTAATTATTTAACGAGGCAAGTCAGTTAAGAACAAATTCTTATTTACAATGACCCCGTCCAACTCTATCCAACCCAGACAATGCTGGTCCAATTGTGCACCACCCTATGGGACTCACAATCACAGCCTGGATTCAAACCAGAAACTGAAGTGGCACCTCTTGCACTGAGATGCAGTGCCGTAGACCACTGCGCCACTCGGGAGCCCAAGTTTAAACTTGTTTAAAGTGGAACTGACAGCGTTTAACTAGTTTGCAGATATAAACCAAAAAGACAATCGTAATATCAGAGGGATCCAACCCTTTTTTCAATTTTCGCCTAAAATGACATGTTCAAATCTAACTGCCTGTAGCTCAGGACCTGAAGCAAGTATATGCATATTCTTCCTACCATTTGAAAGGAAACACTTTGAATTTTGTGGAAATGTGAAATGAATGTAGGAGAATATAACACATTAGATCTGGTAAAAGATAATATTAAAAAAAAACATGCATTTAAAATGTTTTTTTTTTCTCATCATCTTTGAAATGCAAGAGAAAGGCCATAATGTTTTATTCCAGCCCAGGCACAGTTTAGATTTTGGCCACTAGATGGCAGCAGTGTGTTTGCAAAGTTTTAGACTGATCCAATGAACCATTGCATATCTGTTCAAATTGTTGTATCAAGACTGCCCAAATGTGCCTAATTGGTTTATTTATACATTTTCAAGTTTATAATTGTGCACTCTCCTCAAACAATAGCATGTTATTCTTTCACTGTAATAGCTACTGTAAATTGGACAGTGCAGTTAGATTTACAAGAATTTAAGCTTTCTGCCCATATCAGATGTGTCTATGTGCTGGGATTTTTTTTTGTTACTTACAACCTCATGCTAATCACATTAGCCTATGTTAACTCAACTGTCCCGTGGACACACACACACACACACACACACACACACACACACACACACACACACACACACACACACACACACACACACACACACACACACACACACACACACACACACACACACACACATCGATCCCGTAGAGGTTAAAAATATCATATTCCCAGTTTATGCTACAAAACTTTATTCAAGATTTAAAAAATAGGTTCTATTTGACTCGCCGTTCCATGACGTACACTAAGGTATTGTTGGCAGAATAGATGGATGCAGTTCAATGCATGATTAATATAATTCACCGTACATTTCTTGGTATTCCCAAAAATATTGCTTTCAGGTTGTAAATCACAGATGGCCTGGGACATTGTTTGCTGCCTCTATTTTGAATGCATTGTTTCAATTTCAATGACTCAATATTTTTGGAGAAAAAACAAAATGGACGAACTTATCTAAGGCTGGGAATGTCAATAAAATAAAACTAGCAATGGTCACAAGTCAGTCATAACGTGGCTAACAGGCTAGTGTATTTATTTATGTAGCAAGCTAAAACACGGAGCCTAAAGTTAGCTAGATAGCTAGCAGCTAGGAAGATGTCATGTAATGTCATTGGAGGAGTGGGTGAGTGACTGACATTTTCCCTCATATTGTTTTTCAGTGGCTCAACACAGCTAGAGATGCAGGTGTCATTTGGTTAGCTAGCAAGAACTTGAGCGACTGTTATCCAGTTGGCAAATCTCTCGCGTTCGCAAATTCATTCTGGCTATCTATTCCGATTTCAGAGCACTCTCGTCTGAGTGTGCCAGAGCGCAGAATATCTGATGAATTTATGAACGTGCAACACCTGCTGAATATGACCGTTGTCAGTAAAGGTAAGCAAAAAAAGTAATAGTTAGTCACGAACGATCTAGATAACATGTAAACAGCCTAACCAGCTCTGCTTCGGAGATTTAAATGGCCAGAGTGAGCTGTTATCTATTTTGTGTCTGGAAGTAGCTAGCTAGCAAGCTAGCCAACTTTAGCCAGTTAGCTGGGGGTGCTTGGTTGGGACAAGAATTAATACATTGGCAGGCAAGCTGCAGAAGGATGAGTAGGCTACAATTCCCCATTGTTTATCAGTACAATGTTGACGGGCAACTAGCTGAAAAAGTTTGAGAGGGTTTATATAATGTTCCTTCGTTCGATTTAAACTCATCTTGCTCTGGCAAACATTAGTTGTTGATCTTATTGTTGTTGATGTGCATAACTGAGGGAGCGAGAGTCTACCTTTTCATGGTTGTTTAATCAATAGGATTGTAAAGTTCCCAAATGTAAGAGGACTCCTGTGGTATTGACATATTTGCAGAAAACCATTCAGGTGGATTTTGTGGCTTTTGGTGAACGCGTTCTAATGATCTGAAGTCGTGCTGTTGCTACTGATGGCAGTAAAGCAGGACCTACCGCTGTAAACACACAGTCCAGTTCAAAGTGAATGATGGCAGGTCCTATTGCCTGTAAACACACAGTCCAGTTCAAAGTGAATGATGACAGGCCTGTGTGGCAAATGGCCTGTTTGCAAAAAGGCCTACTGTAGCTCTGATTCACAAATTCCTTAGTATAAGTAATTCCCAAACACTCTAAGAATTTATGAAAATGTGAAAATTACAATATCTAAGCGCTCACTATTTAAAAAAAAAAATTATATTCTTCCTGGGGGTGTATATGAACAGATTGTAATAAGATTTTGTGTTGCTAAAATGCTGTCAGTTCCACTTTAAACCTAACTTTCTACTGTACCTCTAAGACCTGTGCAATAATGTATCATTTTACAAATGCAATCTCTCCTGTGCCAGTAGGCTAACTAGCCCAAGAATGAACGTGAAATTAATAATTCACCATGGAAACCGTAAACACTCAGAATTCATTAACCAGTGCAGTGCGGCCTTTGTAGGCCTATTGGATATTTATTAAATCATTACTTATTGAAGTTCTTGTTTCTCATCATCATTGAATCTCTGCAAGTTAGATTGTGATTTGTTTAGCATAGCAAGGTTGACTGAAATATAATTATTAAAATTAACTACTGGGTCAAAACATGAGAAAATAACTAACAACCAGCCCGCTTGGGTAGCAACTTAAGAATGCAAAGTTATCCGATATAGGCCTGCAGCCAAGGGAAATAATGGCTGTGAGTGGCCATTAGTGTGTGAGCTCACTCAACAGTTATTGGCAGCCCCTAACATGGAGAACAGAAAGCGCTAGAGTGCCATTTTAGCTGGCAATGATGTGAGTGGGACGTCCCATTCTCCACCAAAGAAGAGGCAAGGACTGACTGCCACCAACCAGCGCCAGAACCATGGACAGTTATTCCACTCGTGTGCCATCATTGGAAATGTCACAATTAACTTCACCAACTAGCTTGATTCGCTCATTCTCGTCAACCATAATAGTTGTTGTCTATGTAGGCCTGTAGGATATTTATTAAATCATTGTTTATTGAAGTTCTTGTCTCACATCATTGAATCTCTGCTAACTAGCTACATGTCAATGATTTATTTAGCATAGCAGAGTCAAATGAATTTAATTATTTGAATTAATGACTGGGTCAAAACATGAGAAAACAACAAACAACCAGCCCGCTTGGTCATTATAACAGTGAATACCTGTAATATTTAAGCAATAAGGCCCTCGAACCGGGGGATTATCGTGTGTTATACCAGAGCATTGTTGAATACTCGTTCCTGATTGGTTAGAAGGGCATTCTAGAATGGACATTAAAACCAGATAACGGGACAGTTGGAAAAGATATCTGGACACCTTGACGCAATATGGACCTACACATGCAGACTGTACTTACTACAAAGTTACAGAACGATAAACCAACAACCACACAAACTGAAATTGGATACATTGTAAACGCAGGTCCAATGAGGAAAAACTTAGCTAACTAGCATTGATTTGTTTTTGCTAAGACATATTGTTTTGGAGCATCTGATGACCTAACGTGGTGAGTGATGAGCATGAATTTGTCTGGTCCCTATGCTGTAGTCATGACGCAAGTGGTGCTAAGAAACATGAATGTGTTGAAAATGTCAAATTGTTTGCATAGTCAACTTACACACAATTCTGACACACACACACACACACACACACACACACACACACACACACACTTACCCCACCAGATATGCCACCAGGGGTCTTTTTAAAGTCCCCAAATACAGTACAGTATTATATAGAGCCATTATTGCATGGAACTCCCTTCCATCTCATATTGCTCAAATGAACAGCAAACCTGGTTTAAAAAAAACTGATAAAGCAACATCTCACAGCACAGCGCCTCTCCCCTATATGACCTAGATATATTGGGTATAATGTATTGTTATGTAGGCTATGTGTGCCCTTTTTGCATTTATGTAGTTCTGTCCTTGAGCTGTTCTTGGTTATTAATGTTCTGTATTATGTTATGTTTTTTTATGGACTCCAGGAAGAGTAGCTACTGCTTTCGCAATATAATACCAAATGTGCTGTCAAATCCTCCCACATGTTGGTAGTTTGACCAGCTGTTTTCAGCAACTGCTATTTTTGAATTCAGTTGTCATATTGGCAGGTTTGCTAGCAACAAACTACTTAGCTAGCTTCTAGCCTAGTGTTTGATATGCAATGCAATCTCCTTGTAATGAACAGTGTTGAGTGTCCAGACGAGAAGGCACCACGCCAGGCAAAATCGCGCAACATCAGCGCATTGTTATGGATGTATCCAAATGAATGTCGATAGAAAACAGCTTAAACAAACAAATGCAGCTACTTTGCTGTTATTCTGGCTGCAGAGGTCGAGATTGTCTTTTTTAAAATGTCTTAAAAAAAATAAAAAAAATGTAGGGGTGGATCAGCTTAATATTGCGGAAAGAATATTGCTTCCATCAATGTAATTGTCTGCATCATTTCCAATCCCCCATATATTTTTGGGGTAAATATATATATCCATACACTCATGCATACATATACACATATATACATACACATACCTATATAGACATACATACTTTTTAAAAGAATATACCTTTATTATTATTCCCCGCAAACCCTACCACCGATCGCCCAATTGGAGTAAACTAATAAACACTTCGGCTTTTACCTTCAATTTATTCATCTTATACACATTTTACAGACACAGTCTATTTTACAGTAGTTATTTTTTGTTTGTTTTAGTCCTTCCTCTATTTCTAGTGTCCATCCAGTTTGATTTCTATTTGTAACTGTGCTATATCACAAAAGTTCTGAACCTATATACATTTTACAGATCCCGTATGTTTTACATTGTTTATCTTGTTATTAGTCCCACCCTTCAGCTCCATTCAACCCCTCCCATCTATCTCTCAACACCATCCATTTCGGATTTCTATCTGCCATATATTTTTCAACTGTGCTGTGATGCTTCACAAAACAATTGAACCTTTCTATTCTCATAGCTTGTACAGATTGTAAATTAAAAATAAACATTTTTGCTAAAATAATTATTATATTATTGATTGATTGACTATGGCTTTTCAAATCACCCAGTATTGCTATCTGCAGCGTTAGTTCCAGGCAAATGTTGCAATTCTTCAGCCATCGTGACTGTCTTAGCTGCAGCTAGATGGATAACTAGCAAGCAAGGTACAATAATGTTGCTAGCAAGCATATAGAATGAACGACTGGGTCGCATCCATAAATGTCGAGCTAATGGAACGAACGACTGGGTCGCATCCATAAATATCGACCTAATCGAAAGAACGGCTGGGTCGCGTCTCTAGCAAACAAAAGGTGAGAAAGTATGATTTATCTTATAAAAATGAAAATATCAACAACATTTTTCTTTTTTTTTACCGGTAAATGTGTGCTTTAGTATTGCTTTCTTTGGCAACTGTGTTATAAGCAGGATGGACGCCTCAGTTCTGTGCATTACCTTGGAAAACGTCCCGCTGCGTAGTCCATTATATCCAAGGTAATGTACAGAACATCTGCGTTTATCCTGCTTATACTGTTCTCGGCCCGAGGCGAAGCTTCTCATGCCTTATTGCTTAAATATTACTATTATTCTCCACTGTTATAGACATAATTCCCCAAACATTTCACATTGATCTAGCTCCAGTGTAGGGTAACAAATCATTTCTGTCCATGAGAAAATGTACAGAAAGGAAATATCCATAGCACCGTTGTCGTGACATCCAACCTATTATAAAGTTATTAAATCATTTCAGGGTCTTATATTTATGCGTTTTTTTGTTTTTGTTTTGTTTGTGTTCAGTGAAATAAGGTTCTCCCCAAACCTGCCAATATATCAGAATTAAGTAACACTTTCCTTTCCAAGGTCCTTATTACAGTTACATTGTAATGACACTGTAACAAGTATTGTAATACCTTGTGATACCTCATAGCTCCACTGTACATACAACTTAACTTGTGATCATGTGGCTCTCACAGACTATTTTCTCGAAAGCATTTGAAACCATAACCATCAGTAGAACAATTCAGCCCAACAAATACCCAACCTACATGAAAAGAAGCCATGTTTTTATTACCAGGTGTATGACTAGCTGCAAATCCAGCCTTCTGTTTCATGTCTTCATCACTACCCTGTGTGCCAGACAGACAACAGAGCCACAGTGATTAAACAGAGCTCTGGTTGGCCTCAGAGGAGACTCTCATCACAAACACATCGTCTGTGTCACAAATGGCACCCTATTCCCTATACAGTGCACTACTGCACTTATTTGACCACCCCCCCCCCTCCAAAAAAGTGCACTATATAGGAAATAGGGTGCCACTTGGGATGCAAACTTAGAGTGAGGGGAAAATGAAATGGGTGTCAGCCAGATGAGGGAGCTAACCTAGCAGAAACCCTATCTATAACACGTACCACTTAGCTGGGTTCAAACACTGTTCGAAATATACTTTATCGGCTTGGTTGAGCTTGATTGGCTTAATAATGGATCAATATAATATTCTCAAAACACCGTCAATCCCACCCATCTGGCACTCCAAGGCAGATTAGATCAAATGCTCGAATGCTTTCAAAGTATTTCAAAGATGTCAAATACTATTTGAACCCAGGTCTGGTATCACTCCACTTCATTCGACCTGCTGGAGTCTAAACAAGTCTCTGTTTTCATTTCCATAAAGCCTTGCTCTGTCTTTTGTTCCTGACAGAGATAAGATGTACAAATTATGAGCAGCTGACAACATAGGATGCCTCAGGCAGTTCATCAGTTATGCTCTGCCTGTCATCAGGTAACGGATGGGGGCCCTACGGCCACAAAGACCCCTTTTAGCTGGTGGTGGAGGGGTGTGTGTGTGTGTGTGTGTGTGTGTGTGTGTTTTGTCAGAGAGAGTACCAAGCACAACAGCTGACTCATATTTAACAATCTCTTTAAAGGGAGGTATGACGCTGACGGCCAAAAGCAGCAACCTTAGAGTATTTTTCTGGCCTCACTTCAGGAGTGCGATTTCTTTCTGCTGTGCTGATAGTCTGTAGTAGTCATCAGACAGAGGTAGAAGATGGAGGAGGATGGAGGAAGATGGAGACTGACTCAGCGAAAAGAATAGTAGACCACCCAAGAGGTGAAGGGAGGGATCTCTGTCTCTCTGTCTCTCTGTCTAAGTCTCTCTAACTCCCACTGTCTCTCTGTCTCTCTAACTTCCTCTGTCTCTCTCTCTGTCTCTCTAACTCCCTCTGTCTCTCTCTCTAACTCCCTCTAACTCCCACTGTCTCTCTAACTTCCTCTGTCTCTCTCTCTGTCTCTCTGTCTCTCTAACTCCCCCTGTCTCTCTGTCTCTCTTACTCTCTCTAAAGCCTGTTAGGGATAGGGGGCAGTATTTACACGGCCGGATAAAAAACGTACCCGATTTAATCTGGTTATCACTACTGCCCAGAAACTAGAATATGCATATAATTATTGGCTTTGGATAGAAAACACCCTAAAGTTTCTAAAACTGTTTGAATGGTGTCTGTGAGTATAACAGAACTCATATGGCAGGCAAAAACCTGAGAAGATTCCTTACAGGAAGTGGCCTGTCTGACAAGTTCTTGGGCTTCTTCACTCTCTTTATTGAAAACTTAGGATCTTTGCTGTAACGTGACACTTCCTACGGCTCCCATAGGCTCTCAGAAGGCGGGAAAAAGCTGAATGATGTCTTTGCAGGCCCTGGCTGAAAAACATTAGCGCATTTGGATGGTGGTTGATCAGAGTACAATGAGACTGAGGCGTGTGCACGAGGCGACCCCATGTTTTTATTTTCTCTGTCTTTGAACTAAAACAGGGTTTCCCGGAATATTATCGCTTTTTTACGAGAAAAATGGCATAAAAATTGATTTTAAACAGCGGTTGACATGCTTCGAAGTACGGTAATGGAATATTTCAATTTTTTTTGTCACGAAACGCATCGGGCGCCTCACCCTTCTTTACCCTTCGGATAGTGTCTTGAATGCACGAACAAAACAGAGGATATTTGAACATAACTATGGATTATTTTGAACCAAACCAACATTTGTTATTGAAGTAGAAGTCCTGGGAGTGCATTCTGACGAAGAACAGCAAAGGTAATCAAATTTTTCTTATAGTAAATCTGACTTTGGTGAGGGCTAAACTTGGTGGGTGTCTAAATAGCTAGCCCGTGATGGCTGGGCTATCTACTCAGAATATTGCAAAATGTGCTTTCACCGAAAAGCTATTTTAAAATCGGACATAGCGATTGCATAAAGGAGTTCTGTATCTATAATTCTTAAAATAATTGTTATATTTTTTGTGAACATTTATCGTGAGTAATTTAGTAAATTCACCGGAAGTTTGCAGTGGGTATGCTAGTTCTGAACGTCACATGCTAATGTAAAAAGCTGTTTTTTGATATAAATATGAACTTGATTGAACAAAACATGCATGTATTGTATAACATAATGTCCTAGGATTGTCATCTGATGAAGATCATCAAAGGTTAGTGCTGCATTTAGCTGTGGTTTGGGTTTATATGACATTATATGCTAGCTTGAAAAATGGGTGTCTGATTATTTCTGGCTGGGTACTCTGCTGACATAATCTAATGTTTTGCTTTCGTTGTAAAGCCTTTTTGAAATCGGACAGTGTGGTCAGATTAACGAGAGTCTTGTCTTTAAAATGGTGTAAAATAGTCAAATGTTTGAGAAATTGAAGTAATAGCATTTCTAAGTTATTTGAATAACGCGCCACGGGATTCCACTGGCTGTTGAGTAGGTGGGACGATTTCATCCCACCTACCCTAGAGAGGCTAACTCCCTCTGTCTCTCTGTCTCTCTAACTCCCTCTGTCTCTCTGTCTCTCTAACTTCCTCTGTCTTTCTCTCTGTCTCTCTGTCTCTCTTACTCTCTCTAACTCCCTCTGTCTCTCTGTCTCTCTAACTCCCTCTGTCTCTCTAACTTCCTCTGTCTCTCTAACTCCCTCTAACTTCCTCTGTCTCTCTGTCTCTCTAACTCCCACTGTCTCTCTGTCTCTCTTAACTCCCACTGTCTCTCTCTCTGTCTCATACATTCCACATAATTGGGTTTACGCTGTCATTACATTGGCATTTTACTTTTGATTTACGCTCTAATCCAATCGTATAGTAAATATAATGCTAATTTGACCAGACAGAGCATTAATCCTAACTGTGACCTTGTACTCTACTATAATCAACATAATGTATTGTACATAATATTTTATTACATTGGTGGGAAGAGCATCCTCCCCAGCCTGCATGGACGTGTTGTGGATCTGATTTGCTTGAGCTTTTATGCACTATGTGCCACAGGGAGATAAGTGTAACGAGACAGCGCACCCGGGGGGGTGGGGGTGGGGGGGCTGATGTCTACCTGGTACAGCTACAGTATAGTCATATGTAACCGTGTAGGTTCCGTCCGTCTCTTCGCCCCAACCCGGGCTCGTACCAGGGACCCTCTGCACACATCAACAACTGACACCCCACGAAGCATCGTTACCCATCGCGCCACAAAAGCCGTGGTCCTTGCAACGCAAGGGGTACAACCACTTCAGGTCTCAGAGCGAGTGACGTCACCGATTGAAACGCTATTAGCGCGCACCACCGCTAACTAACTAGCCATTTCACATCGGTTACACATACAGCCATGCCATGTTGTACTGGTAATGAGGTAGGTTCATTTCACTCTGTCAGGACAAGTGCATTAGAGTGTCTAGTTTGAGAAACAGACGCCTCACAAGTCCTCAACCGGCAGCTTCATTAAATAGTACCCGCAAAACACCAGTCTCAACGTCAACAGAGAAGAGGCGACTCCGGGATGCTGGCCTTTTAGGCAGAGTTGCAAAAGAAAAAGCCATATCTCAGACTGGCCAATAAAAAGGAAAAGATTAAGATGGTCAAAAGAACACAGACACTGGACAGAGGAACTCTGCCTCTTCAGTTTCTTGGAAATGTCTCGCATGAAATAGCCTTCATTTCTCAGAACAGGAATAGACTGATGAGTTTCAGAAGAAAGTTCTTTGTTTCTGGCCATTTTGAGCCTGTAATCGAACCCACAAATGCTGATGCTCCAGATACTCAACTAGTCTAAAGAAGGACAGTTTTATTGCTTCTTTAGTCAGGACAACAGTTTTCAGCTGTGCTAACATAATTGCAAAAGGGTTTTCTAATGATCAATTAGCCTTTTAAAATGATAAACTTGGATTAGCTAACACAACGTGACATTGGAACACAGGAGTGATGGTTGCTGATAATGGGCCTCTGTGCACCTATGTAGATATTCCATTAAAAAGCAGTCCAGCTAAAATAGTAATTTACAACATTATCAATGTCTTCAATGTATTTCTGATCAATTTGATGTTATTTTAATGGACAAAGAAAATGTGTTTTCATTAAAAAACAAGGGCATTTCTAAGTGACCCCATACTTTTGAATGGTAGAGTATGTAGACAGTCAAAAATAGAACACACATAAGGATGTTGTATTAAACACCTGTCTCGGGATTACATCTTCAAACTAAAAGGCAACCATGGCAACCGTGACAGAGAGGGAGAAGTGTCCGTCCATGTATACAGGTAAGATAGTCTAGCTAGCTACATTTCCAGAAATTACATGTTTCTAATTTAGTCAGAAAGTCGTTTTCATTTCAAATGAAAGTGTACTGTTAGCTAGCTAGCTAACGTTACATGTATGATCTGTGTAGTTATATTATTCGTACCTCAGAGCCATTTGCATTGCTAATTATAGCCTAAGGTTAGCTAGCTAACATTGAACCTGGTTGGTTAGGTTCCTGCAGATTCATGTACGGTAGTAATGTTATGAGTTGGGATTATGGTTAATTGTTTAGCTAGCTACATATCTAAACAAAAGACTCCACTACTATGCAAGTACCATTTCAATATAATGTGCATGATGTCACTGCGATAGATATTGCTGGTAAATTCCCTCTGGCTATCTACTCCGATTTCAGAGCGCTCTCGTCTGAGTGTGCCAGAGCGTAGAATAACTGATGAATTTGCGAACGCTCAACACCCATTGAATATGGCTGGTGTCAGTAAACGTTGGCAAAAAAGCGTAGTCACATTTTTGTCAGCAGCACAGTTGCAATCACCAACGCTCTGGTTAACATAAAAACAGCCTAACCAGCTCTGCTAGGGCGATAAAATGGTCAGAGTGAGCTGTTCTCTCATTTATGTCTGGAAGTAGCTAGCAAGCTAGCCAACGTTAGCCAGTTAGCTTGTGTGCTTGACTGCTGTTGTTAGGTCAGAATACTCAGATCAATCCTACTCCTCTGCCAGAGCATCCAGTGTGCGCTCTGAACGCTCCAAGAGCGAAACGCTCTGAATTTACGAACAGAAAATCTGATAACAAAATATAAATAATCAGATGATTGAAATTTGGATAATAAGCTTTGATATAGCGTTGTCTTGGAGTTCTGTTCCTTCACTGCCCATCATAGAATATCACGGGGTGGTATTGAGAGCGGGATGATATTTTAGAACGCAGTGGAAGTTCTATAGTTCCTGTGAGACTTGAATTTGCTGTGGTTTCTGGGAGGTTAGAGAACCGGTGAGGATCCCATGACTGGACGGTCATTCTCCGGGAAACAAAAGTTACTTTTCTTTGGTTCTGCTGGGAGTATGTTTGGAGAGCTGCTTCGTAGCTGTGGAGAGTCCTTGAAAACGCAAATGGAATGGTTGATGTATGTATGTATAATCGATTACTAGGGATTTGATAAAGTAATGCTGGGAATATAATTAGATACATTTTAAACTACCGATACGTAGACGTACGTAGGTTTTGAGTTGGTCCCTTTAATGGATCATTTGATAAAGATGAGGTTTAAGCATTATTAACATGTCTACAAAGTCTGGGCAATTGTCTCAGAAACTGATTGGAGTGTGTCCACTTTTGGTTAACGTACACTAACGATGTAACTATAAAACGGTTATTGGATTTTCTCCATCCGGGTACTACATTTGAAATAAAACTGTCCTTAAGGCCTTAAAAAAAATCTTCCCATTATGAGAGTAGTGAATAAACGTTTTCCATAAAGTTTGAGCGAATTAAGATGGAATCTCGAGGTAGTTACCTAAATCTAATTCTAATAATGGAGGATAGGTAATTGCGATAGACCTGTGCCCTTGATCATAATTGATAACTAAACATGGGTATTAATTATTGCATGATAAACTAGGCTATAATCGAAGTTGTGGGTAGAGAAGAGAAAGAATTCAAGTTTGTTTTTAACCTTACGATAGAGGTCAGCGCAGAACGTTGTTTGAGAGTGGGTTATATTTTTTTCCTACTGGTAGAATAGAAGATTTAGTCATGCTTGCTGGGCTATATCGGGCTGTAAGGGATAAAGTGGGACAGTTGCAGTAGAGGTCTGAATAGTTGAATCGGAAACGTTCTGTGATAATTTCTGATTACTGTTTCTTGGTTTTATAGTTTAGGTAACACCAGTGAATTTGAGCAGGAAGTTAATGTATTCTAACATTATAATCTGTTTCCATTACTTGGAACAATGTCCGGTAATTAAAGTGGATTGCAGTTTGAGTTTTTTTTTTTTAAGGGACAGTGCACATTAATCAACGTTTCAGTAAAAGTTTCGCAACTAAGCATCCTTCACTCATGCTGCCAAACATACCCTCGTAAAACTGTCTATCCTACCGATCATTGATTTCGGCAATGTCATTTACAAAACAGCCTCCAGCACTCTACTCAGCAAATTGGTTGTAGTCTATCACAGTGCAATCCGTTTTGTCACCAAAGCCCTATATACTACCCACCACTGCAACCTGTATGCTCACGTTGGCTGGCCCTCGCTTCATATTCGTCGCCAAACCCACTGGCTCCAGGTCATCTACAAGTCTTTGCTAGGTAAAGCCCCACATTATCTAAGCTCACTGGTCACCATAGCAGCACCCGCCCGTAGCACGCGCTCCAGCAGGTATATTTCACTGGTCATCCCCAAAGCCAACTCCCCCGTTGGCCGCCTTTCCTTTCAGTTCTCTGCTGCCAATGACTGGAACGAATTGCAAAAATCACTGAAGCTGGAGACTTATATCTCCCTCACTAACTTTAAGCATCAGCCGGCTAATTTTAATCCGCAGTCTCTGGGCAGGTTATTAAAAAGAATTACAATAACAATACAAACAATCAGGAAGCAGTGAGCACACGCAGAGCAACATTGAACAGGCAACACGTAGCATGCAACAAGCAACAAAACAGAATACATAAAAGCAACAGTGTTTCCTCGCCTAACCAGCTACAGACAACATGGAAAGCGACAATACATAGCTAGGGATTATTTTCAATCTTCTGATTGGCCTCTAGCCATGTCTCATGTTATTTTTGAAGGTGTGATAGGTGGTACAGTTGTGTGTGTCTGATGGCAGGGTATTCCAAACAGCTCTCGCAGAGAAAGCAGATTGACTAAAGGTGCTTTTCCTTAAGGGAACTATTCAGTCACCTTTAATGGCAGACCTTGTGGATCTGATGCCATAGGTTTGGGTTTTCTGTTTAACTAAAGTACTAAGCGGAACAGGATCCAGGCCATTTAGGATCTTGAATACAAGACATGCATCAATGTATTGAACAAGATTTTCCCAACTCAGGAGCTCATGCTTTCTAAGAATGTAACAGTGATGATGGCTATTGGGCGTAATATCAAGCACTTTGAGAGCCTGTTTGCAGACAGACTGAATGGGTTTTAATGTTGTACAGCAAGCTTGGGCCCAACTAGTCAAGCAGTGTGTTAAGTGGGGGAGTATCATAGATTTGAAGTACAGTTTTGCTACCTCTCTAGTCAAACAATCTTGTTTGATCACCTTCACTGGAAAGCCATATGGATAATGAATTTAAGGTCATTTGTATTACTGATTTGAAGGTTATTTGTAACATTGAGAATTACGATTAAGTTTATAGTTCTTAGCCATATTTGTGATTTGAACCAACGGGAAGAAGGAGAGGGCATTGCCATTAAGGCTGTCTTAAGGCTGTCTTAAGTCTATTTTACTATGACCATATGGGTACAATTCATTTTCTTAAGGGTAGTGATTCTAATTTGATTTAGTTATTTGAAAGTATTTAGTTAAATTTTTTGACCAGTAGTAGTGTGTATTTACACATTACTCACATTGGGAGTCATGTGTCAAAATGGGGGAGGTAACAGTCCTCTGAGGTTTTGGATTGACGTTTACACGTATTGAGTGATGTGTGAAGGTGTGTATTGTTGTGTTGTTTGTTCTGTTCTGTTTTAATACAATTCTCACCAGATTAGGTCTGCTGGATTGTTGGGATTTCTCCCTATGGTTTATAGGTCTAACTTCCTGATCCTGTGGCTCTGCAATGTAGTTGACAGTGCGATGGGGAGAATAAGTGAAATAGAAAAATTGTTTCAATAGAATGTGTCGTTTTTCTCTTTGACACATGTTTAGACATTGGTACTAAGAATAATTGGTAAAAGTAATAATTTATCATATAGTCAACGCTTGTCTGCATTTCCTGAATCAAAACTGAACTGAACTAAACTGTTGATCTGATCTGTCCTCTCAAGGTTATCATGAAAGGTGACGTCAGTTGGTGTCTTAATGCATGGAAGAGATAATTGGACTGAACAGTGTGTGTACCTCAAAATCCCCTCTAACTGACTGAAGAAAAGTGACAAAGGCATTCAATACGGCCCTGTCCACACCACTTCTACCGAGAGACCTGAGTCCTGAGCCAGCAGCCGGTGTACAGCATCCAATCTAAGCTATCAACTGCTTTTCTCTCATGTCTTTTCTCTCAGGAGTGTGGAGTGGAGTGGAGTGGGGAGAAATCTGTTCCAAACTTCTCTTATGTTGCTAGTATATTGGTTGACGAAGGGGGGGGGGGAGGAGAGACCAAAGCTATGTACTCTTCCATAGCCTTGGTCTCCGGCCCGGATAGAGAATATAGTCTACCCCGAGGTAGTGTGGTCCCTGGGAGAAGATTAATGGCACAATCATAACGATGGTGCGGGGGTAGGGAAGTTGCACGTGCCTTACTAAAAACTTCAAATACGTCGTGGTATTCAGTGGGAATGACAGAAACATCCAAAGCCTTGCTGACGTCCTGAGGAAGATGTCTGTGGGAAGGCTGTGCTGCTTGAAGACAGTGGGAATGGCAAAATGGGCTCCAACCCATGATGGAGCTTGTGGTCCAGTCAATAACAGGGTTATGTTCTTGAAGCTAGGAAAACCCCAAGACAACAGGAACATGGGCAGATGCAGTGAGGAGGAACTGTAACTGTGGTTACCGGAAAACTGTATTTGAATGGGCACAGTACAATGGGTGACTCTACCTATTGAGCGGCCGTTCAGTGCCCTGGCATCCATGGGAACTGAAAGAGGTTGAATGGGAATACCTAGCTCAGAAGCAATAGTAGCATCCATAAAACCTTCGTCCTCCCCAGAGTCAATTAGCACTTGGAGAGACTTAGATTGGTCTCCACACTGCACAAGCACAAAGAAAGGTGTGCGGGTGATGGGAATTAGGAAACTCAAAGTACTTGTACCCACCAGAGACAAGGGTTTCCTAACAGGGCAGGTACTGTAGCTATGTAATGTCCTGCCCCTCCACAGTACAGACAACAGTTGGAATTCATCCTACATGAGCGTTCCCCAACCGATAACCTAGCTCTTCCCAATTGCATAGGCTCAGGAGAATCCAACTCACCCGTCGTTGATAATTCACAAGGGAGCTCGGGTGGCTTCGGGATCCTCTCAGAAAAACTGCCTTCGGGAACTTCCGGATTCCTTCAAAGGTGAGCGAGCCATAATGGGTGAACGAGTGTGCCCGAGACCAGACCTCCTCTCACTCCTGCTTTCCCTTAAGCGTCCATTAATTTTAATGGTTAGGGCAATAAGGGAGTCGAGATCCACCGGGAATTCCTGAGCAGCTAGCTCATCCTTCACCACCTCGGATAATCCATGAAGAAAGATATCGAAGAGAGACTCTGGATTCCAGGCACTCTCGGTGGCCAACATGTGAAAATCATGTGAAAATGCCACACTCCGGGAGTTTTGACGTAAATCTAGAAGTTCACTGGCCGCTTCTCTCCCAGATACCAGAGACTCGATTACCTTCCTCACCTCCACCATGAATTCCTCCAGATGACAACAGAGGGTGGATTGTTGCTCCAAAACAGCCGTAGCCCAGGAGAGCGCCCTTCCTGACATTAGCATTATAATGTACGCTATTTTCGATCGGGCCAAAGGGAACGAAGATGGCTGTAGCTCAAAAATTTGCGAGCACTGAGAAAGAAAGCCCCGACAGGTACCAGGATCCCCAGAATGCTGGGTTCTCGGGGAACCGGGGTAGGCTGTACCAACTCTCCACTAAAAGAAAAAATGTACTGGGAGGTTGGGGTCTCTCAGAGATGGCAGACAGCCTATGAGTCAACTCCTTAATTAGCTCCATAGTAGCCTTAAACCCCTTGGTCTTGGCATTCTGTCAGAGAATGAAGCCCTTCTAGAAAGTCCTGTAACAGCTCCTCATGTCTCTCAATGGTGGCTCCCTGCAGGGAGACAGCGTGGCGAAGCTGGTCTAAGTCTGCTGGGTCTGTCATGGCCAGTTCGTACTATCAAGACACAAGGCGAGACCCAGAGTCAGACACAGGAAGCAGATGGAGTTTAAGATGTTTAATAATCCAAAAAGGAGTAGGCAAGAGAATGGTCGTGGACAGGCAAAAGGTCAAAACCAGTTCAGAGTCCAGGAGGTACAGAGTGGCAAACAGGCTCGTGGTCAAGGCAGGCAGAATGGTCAGGCAGGCGGGTACAGAGTCCAGAAACAGGCAAGGGTCAAAACCGGAAGGAATAGAAAAAGGAGAATAGCAAAAAGCAGGAGACCTGGAGAAACTGCTGGTTGACTTGGAAACATACAAGACGAACTGGCCCAGAGAGACAGGAAACACAGGGATAAATACACTGGGGAAAACAAGTGACACCTGGAGGGGGTGTAGACAATAACAAGGACAGGTGAAACAGATCCGGGTGTGACACCAAAGTAACCTAAACAGAACAGACCAATGGTTTGCAACTCAATGAGGTTGATTTATTCCTGTATGGACTCATTAGTATGGTATTTGTGTCCGAAAGATATTTGTAGTGCTTGTTCAGTTGACTTTGAGATTGGCATCTTAATTTAAAAAGCACCTATATGTGGTGTGACAGATGGAATATCAATTTTTTTTTAACTAGGCAAGTCAGTTAAGAACAAATTCTGATTTACAACGATGGCCTAGGAACAGTGGGTTAACTGCCTTGTTCAGGGGCAGAACAACAGCTTTTTACCTTGGGCAGCTCAGGGATTTGATCCAGCAACCTTACAGTTACTGGCCCAAAACTCTAACCACTAGGTTACCTGCCGCCCTGATCTAGCATTCCAACTGCTGCAGGGCTAGACCAGAATAATACAGAGATACTATCAACATTCCAACTGCTGCAGGGCTAGACCAGAATAATACAGAGATACTATCAACATTCCAACTGCTGCAGGGCTAGACTAGAATAATACAGAGATACTATCAACATTCCAACTGCTGCAGGGCTAGACTAGAATAATACAGAGATACTATCAACATTCCAACTGCTGCAGGGCTAGACTAGAATAATACAGAGATACTATCAACATTCCAACTGCTGCAGGGCTAGACTAGAATAATACAGAGATACTATCAACATTCCAACTGCTGCAGGGCTAGACTAGAATAATGCAGAGACACTATCAACATTCCAACTGCTGCAGGGCTAGACTAGAATAATACAGAGATACTATCAACATTCCAACTGCTGCAGGGCTAGACCAGAATAATACAGAGATACTATCAACATTCCAACTGCTGCAGGGCTAGACTAGAATAATACAGAGATACTATCAACATTCCAACTGCTGCAGGGCTAGACTAGAATAATACAGAGATACTATCAACATTCCAACTGCTGCAGGGCTAAACCAGAATAATACAGAGATACTATCAACATTCCAACTGCTGCAGGGCTAGACTAGAATAATACAGAGATACTATCAACATGTCAACTAAACTATGTGGGCATGGTTGATTAATTGAAAATGCTAACTAATGACCTGAGATACATAATGACACGGAAAGATGGACACACAGGCAGGCAAGCAGGCAGGCAGGCAGGCAGGCAGGCAGGCAGGCAGGCAGGCAGGCAGGCAGCTGTAACGTAATACTGTCATGATATTGCATGGGACTATAAGCCTAACCATTGGAATAGTTACTGTAACAATTGCTCTAGCTTCATCTATTAGTTTCAAAGCTATTAAAGTTAATTATGTCTTTTTATGTAACTAAGGTGAAACCAGTTTGACAAGACCTTACTGACCGTTGTGGTAAGTCACGCAGGGATGGTGTCATGAGTTTGTAATAGAAAGGGCTGGGATATTTAGTTAGCTAGTCCAGTTTGAACGGTCAGGTTAGCAGTGAGCTACTGACAGTTTGCAGCAGATGTCCAATGAAGAGCTTCGTACGACAAAGATGTTTAGAATGCAAAGAGTTTTTGTTTATCGTCATACAAAATAACTAAACATCCCTGGGAGCTGGTTAGAGCTTAAAGGTCTTGCTTGACAGATTAGGAGTGTTTGTTGATTACCCTGATTAAACAAGTTTTTGGGATCTTTGGAAAGGAGAAAAATGTGTGAGAGGTTCTTTTCAAATGGGAAAAATTATTTGAACCATGTACAACTGCTTTTCGCTCACTAGAAAGGTGTTGTGTTTATAAGGGAAGGTCTTTTGTATTCACTGTATGTTGCTGGAAAAGAAAGAAGACATCTCGAAATGAAAATGATGACAAGAGCATGCCCACTTGAACACTTGTCCTTGTTTTGAGTGGCGCGCCGGGAGATTAAAGGTAATTTGTGTCCTCTCCCGTGAGAGGTGGAAAAGCAATCAACAGTCTGTCTGTCGAGTATTGAGGCGCTTTAAAAAGAAATGCCAGGGTGTCGCCCTTCTTTTTAGGTGACCTTGAAAAACGATAAATAACTTTTAGCTTGTTTTTAATTCAGTCGCAAGGCAACTTAATGATACAAAGTCGATATTCAGGAAATAATTGCATCTTTGCTAGTTGAAACGGTCTTGAATAAATGACTAGTGTTTCAAGCTGTGAACACATTGCTAAAGGAATGACAGACTCAATTACTAGTGTTCGGTTCTGCTTAACGTTGTGGTAAATGTGTGGATGGTTACATCAATACAGTTGTGTTACTGGTTCTGAGATATGGGCTGTAAAAAGGGAATTTACCTGATATTTAACGATCACTACTAGACAAGAGTTTTCATATCAACATTATGAATAGAAAAACACTTATTCGTAAGCATATATATTGTAAATACAGGCATATACACTATAATCACTGGACGTAAACGATCTCCGTGGCAGGTCTGTGAGCAGTGTGTTTTTAAGATTTCTACACAAACAGTACCAGTCAAAAGTTTGGAAACATCTACTCATTCAAGGGTTTTTCCACATTTTTACAATTTTCTACATTGTAGAATAATAGTGAAGACATCAAAACTATGAAATAACACATATGGAATCATGTAAACTCAGCAAAAAAAGAAACGTCCTCTCACTGTCAACTGCGTTTATATTCAGTAAATTTAACATGTGAATATTTGTATGAACATAACAAGATTCAACAACTGAGACATAAACTGAACAAGTTCCACAGACATGTGACTAACAGAAGTGGAATAATGTGTCCCTGAACAAGGGGTTGGGGGGGCTCAAAATCAAAAGTAACAGTCAGTATCTGGTGTGGCCACCAGCTGCATTAAGTACTGCAGTGCATCTCCTCCTCATGGACTGCACCAGATTTGCCAGTTCTTGCTGTGAAATGTTACCCCACTCTTCCACCAAGGCACCTGCAAGTTCCCGGATATTTCTGGGGGGAATGGCCCTAGCCCTCAGCCTCAGATCCAACAGGTCCCAGACGTGCTCAATGCGATTGAGATCTGGGCTCTTCACTGGCCATGGCAGAACACTGACATTCCTGTCTTGCAGGAAATCATGCACAGAACGAGCAGTATGGCTGGTGGCGTTGTCATGCTGGAGGGTCATGTCAGGATGAGCCTGCAGGAAGGGTTCCACATGAGGGACGAGGTCTTCCCTGTAACGCACAGCATTGAGATTGCCTGCAATGACAACAAGCTCAGTCCGATGATGCTGTGACACACCGCCCCAGACCATGACGGACCCTCCACCTCCAAATCAATAGCGCTTCAGAGTACGCTCATTCCTTCGACAATAAATGCGAATCCGACCATCACCCCTGGTGAGACAAAACCATGACTCGTCAGTGAAGAGCACTTTTTGCCAGTCCTGTCTGGTCCAGTGATGGTGGGTGTGTGCCCATAGGCGACGTTGTTGCCGGTGATGTCTGGTGATGACCTGCTTTACAACAGGCCTACAAGCCCAGCCTCTCTCAGCCTATTGCGGACAGTCTGAGCAGTGATGGAGGGATTGTGCGTTCCTGGTGTAACTCGGGCAGTTGTTGTTGCCATCCTGCACCTGTCCCACAGGTGTGATGTTCGGATGTACCGATCCTGTGCAGGTGTTGTTACACGTGGTCTGCCACTGCGAGGACAATCAGCTGTCCTTCCTGTCTCCCTGTAGCACTGTCTTAGGCATCTCACAGTACGGACATTGCAATTTATTTCCCTGGCCACATCTGCAGTCCTCATGCCTCCTTGCAGCATGCCTAAGGCACGTTCACACAGATGAGCAGGGACCCTGGGCATCTTTTTTGTTTTGTTTTTTAGAGTCAGTAGAAAGGCCTCTTTAGTGTCCTAAGTTTTCATAACTGTGACCTTAATTGCCTACCGTCTGTAAGCTGTGTCTTAACGACCGTTCCACAGGTGGATGTTCATTAATTGTTTATGGTTCATTGAGCAAGCATGGGAAACAGTGTTTAAAACCCTTTACAATGAAAATCTGTGAAGTTATTTGGATTTTTACGAATTATCTTTGAAAGACAGGGTCCTGAAAAAGGGACGTTTAGTAACCAAAAAAGTGTTTCATATTTCATATTTTAGATTATTCAAAGTTGCCATCCTTCGCCTTGATGACAGCTTTGTACACTCTTGGCATTCTCTCAACCAGCTTCATGAGGTAGTCACCTGGAATGCATGCCAATTAACAGATGTGCAATGTTAAAAGTTAATTTGTGGCTAAGGGTGCCTACTTTGAAGAATCTCAAATAAAAAATATATTTTGATTTGTTTAACACTTGTCTGCTTACTACATAACTCCATATGTGTTATTTCATAGTTTTGATGTATTCAGTATTATTCTACAATGTAGAAAATAGTAAAAATAAGGAAAAACCCTTGAATGAGTAGGTGTGTCCAAACTTTTGACTGGTACTGTATATGCAGTGCCTTCGGGAAAGTATTCAGACCCTTAGAATTTATCCACATTTTGTTACATTACAGCCTTATTCTAAAATTGATTAAATAAAATCTACACACAATACCCCATAATCACAAAGCGAAAACAGGTTTGTAGAAATTTTAGCAAATGTATAAATATAAAAAAATAATGAAAAACGTAATACTTAATACTTACTTAAGTATTCAGACCCTTTCTATAAGACTCGAAATTGAGCTCAGGTGCATCCTGTTTCCATTGATCATCCTTGATGTTTCTACAACTTGATTGGAGTCCACCTGTGGTAAATTCAATTGATTGAACATGATTTGGAAAAGGCACAAACCTCTCTATATAAGGTCCAAATACCAAGCCATGAGGTTGAAGTAATTGTCTGTAGAGCTCCGAGACAGGATTGTGTCGAGGCACAGATCTGGGGAAGGGTACCAAAAAATGTCTGCAGCATTGAAGGTCCCAAAGAACACAGTGGCCTCCATCATTGTTAAATGGAAGAAGTTTGGAACCACCAATATTCTTCCTAGAGCTGGCCGCCCGGCCAAACTGAGCAATCAGGGGAGAAGGGCCTTAGTCAGAGAGGTGACCAAGAACCCGATGGTCACTCTGACAGAGCTCTAGAGTACCTCTGTGGAGATGGGAGAACTTTCCAGAAAGACAACCATCTCTGCAACCCTCCACCAATCAGGCCTTTATGGTAGAGTGGTCAGACGGAATCCACTCCTCAGTAAAAGGCACATAAAGACTCTCAGACCATGAGAAAGAAGCACACATCCAAGACAATGCAAGAGTGGCTGCAGGACAAGTCTCTGAATGTCCTTAAGTGGCCCAGCCATAGCCCGGACTTGAACCCGATCGAACATCTCTGGAGAGACCTGAAAATATCTGTGCAGCAATGCTCCCCATACAACCTGACAGAGCTTGAGAGGATCTGCAGAGAAGAATGGGAGAAACTCCACAAATACAGGTGTGCCAAGTTTGTACCGTCATACCCAAGAAGACTTGATGCTGTAATCACTGCCAAAGGTGCTTCAACAAACTACTGAGTAAATGGTCTGAATACTTATTTCAATGTAATATTTCATTTACCGCAATTTCCGGACTATAAGCCGCAACTTTTTTCCCAGGCTTTGACCTCGCGGCTTAAACAATGACGCAGCTAATATATGGATTTTTCCCGCTTTCAAATTTTTTTCTCCCAAAAAAACACATTCTGTGACGTGCTCAGTTTTTTGGCTGCATGAAGCTTTCATTAGACCAATGAAATTGCCGAACGGGTTAAGGTCAAACAACTTTTTTGTTTACTGTTTAGATTAAATCGAGTGCTCTCAAACTTCCCATTATTCTGATTACGGTAGTCATTTTGTCACTCTGATTCCTGGGGGCACAACAAAGTATTTGCAGCCACTCGATATCAGTGTAAATCGTGCATTTAAGGTGGCGCTCCGTGTTCAGTGGTAGGCTTGGATGACAAGTGGGGAGAAATCCTTCACTAAAACGGGCCGCATGCGAAGAGCAACTTATGGTCAAGGCTGCCAGTGGGTCCTGACAGCGTGGAGCATTGTCAAAAAATCCACTATCATCAACGGGTTTCGAAAGGCTGGACTGCTGCATGTTGAAGAGGGCTCAGCGGGGGATTTGCCTCCGGATGAAAGTGATGAGAGCGACAATGAAAACGATCCAATATCGGATGAAGCAATTCTGAGGCTATTCAACTCTGACACCGAAGGAGATGGTTTCAGTGCACAGAAGGAGAAAGATAGTGACCAATGACTTTCTTGGTAGGCTACTGTTTACTGCTAATTATTATTTTTTTGTTACAAGCCGTGTTTCTTTAAAGCCTAATTATTTTTGTTACAAACCGTGTTTCGTTAAAGCTTATTTATTTTTGTTACAAGCCGTGTTTCGTTAAAGCCTGTGTAAAGTTCATTTGTTTCAATGTACCGGTAGGCACCTGCGGCTTATAAACATGTGCGGCTTATTTATGTTAAAAATAATATTTTTTTTTAAATTCAGTGGGTGCGGCTTATATTCAGGTGCGCTTAAATTACGGTATATATGTTTTTTAATAAAATTAGCAAACATTTCTAAAAAACGTTTTTTGCTTTGTCTTAATGGGGTATTTTGTGTAGATTGATAACGTAATTTAAAAAAAATGTAATCCATTTTAGAATAAAGCTGTAACGTAACAAAATGTGAAAAAAGTCAAGGGGTCTGAATACTTTCTGAAGGTACTGTATATTGTATAGGCTACAGTAGGCTACAACATAAACTTTCCAGTGACACTGAATCACCCAATGATGAAGCGTAGGCTACTCACCGGTGATGGCCGATGCTCTCGTGCCAATATCTCAAGATAAACTACTTTGAAAAACAGTGCTGTTTGCTCACAATCGCTCAAAGTTGCTGAGAAAAAAATGTGTTGTCAGTTCTTTTCAGCAGAAGACATTTGCTTTTCAAACGGTAGGCCTATGAATCCTCACTATTCTATTTTTGAAATTTGTGAAAGGCAAACTGACAGCCGCAACCAATCAGAGCCACTTGAATCTTTGTTATTGGACAATCATTTAATCCTCCGGCTTAGATGGACGTCATATTGTACAGTTTTGTGTCTCCCCTTTTCAGGGGGATTAGATGGTTGCAGACAATGATTATTATTGACCTGTTTGTCAGAGTCAGCAGTAGCCTGTCCACTAATGTCTCCAGTCATATAAAGTGTAGTAGAATTGTATGAAATGTCTTTATAAACAAAAAGAAAAGAGAAGAAACCTATCTGATATAACCGATAGCGTAGCCAATACCTGCTCAGCGTTGAACAGTCTTTTTTTGCGAACAGTGATTGAGTTATATTATTATCCTAAATTATGACTATCCAATCTACTCATCACATTACGAAGAGTTGGCTATGTTACATAAGTCTGCAAATGCGATGATAGCCGCATGGAATGCTTTAATTATAAAGGTGCATTTTTTATGGTGAAAATTTGCTTCCCCAAACTTGAAACTCAAGCGCCGCCTAAGAGAGATGGGAGAGGGACAGAGAGGGAGAGAGAGATACCCGACTCGACTAAAACTAAACTGTCTATCGAACAGCGTGTCCAACTCCAAACCCTCACAACTGAATAGATAGGAGCATATCATGAGCGCACCGCTTACAAAACTGAGCTGAGAGCTGAGAGCTCTCCATGCAGAATGGGGCCCATATATAAATATCACGTTTGTTTTTTCTCTTGCCTACCCCAATCACATTATTATTTATATCAATAATGCAACAAAATGTTTATTTTATTTTATTGCAACGACACAAATTCCTTCAGTTCTACATTTTCACCACCAGGGGGTGCTGCAGCACCTCCAGCACCCCTACTTCACGCGGCTATGAACAATAGCGTGGGTAACACGATCGTTCATTACACATTGTGTAAACATTGTAACCTATCAGGCCTGTCAATCAACATGATTGATTGCAGCCTCTCACAAGAGGAGAGTGACACATAAGAATGTTTTATTTTCTTCTTAACAAAGCCTAGTTGCATTCAAGCTGCCAGGAAGGTAGTGAGTAATGTGTTGTCACTCGGTAATCTCACACACACACACACACACACACACACACACACACACACACACACACACACACACACACACACACACACACACACACACCTGCCGGCTAATGAAGGAGGAATCTATCATCTGTATTAGTTGGTGGCAGATGGACAGGAATTCAAGTGGCTGAAAAGGAACAATATAGTGCTCTGCTGTAACAATATAGTGCTCTGCTGTAACAATATAGTGCTCTGCTGTAACAATATAGTGCTCTGCTGTAACAATATAGTGCTCTGCTGTAACAATATAGTGCTCTGCTGTAACAATATAGTGCTCTGCTGTAACAATATAGTGTTCTGCTGTAACAATATAGTGCTCTGCTGTAACAATATAGTGCTCTGCTCTGACAATATAGTGCTCTGCTCTGACAATATAGTGCTCTGCTGTAACAATATAGCGCTCTGCTGTAACAATATAGTGCTCTGCTGTAACAATATAGTGCTCTGTTGTAACAATATAGTGCTCTGCTGTAACAATATAGTGCTCTGCTGTAACAATATATTGCTCTGCTGTAACAATATAGTGCTCTGCTGTAACAATATAGCGCTCTGCTGTAACAATATAGTGCTCTGCTGTAACAATATAGTGCTCTGCTGTAACAATATAGTGCTCTGCTGTAACAATATAGTGCTCTGCTGTAACAATACAGTGCTCTGCTCTGACAATATAGAGCTCTGCTCTGACAATATAGTGCTCTGCTGTAACAATATAGCGCTCTGCTGTAACAATATAGTGCCCTGATGTAACAATATAGTGCCCTGATGTAACGATATAGTGCTCTGAAATACAGGCCGGGAAACCCCCTCCAAAACAGCAGCTAATAAAGCAGAAACAACAACGATGACGACTACCACTACTACTACTACTACTAGTACTACTTCTACTACAACAATGATGACTACTAGTACTACTACTTCAACGACGACGACTACTAGTACTACAACAACGACGACTACTAGTACTACAACGGCTACTAGTACCACAACAACGACAAATACTAGTACTACAACGACGACTACTGGAACAATAACGATGACGACTACTAGTACTACTATTATAACGACGACGACTACTAGTACTACTACTATAACGATGACGACTACTAGTACTACTACAATGACGATGACTAGTAGTACTACAACAACAATGACTACTAGTACTACAACGAAGACGACTACTAGTACTACTATTATAACGACGACGACTACTAGTACTACTACTACAGTGACGACGACAACTAGTACTACTGCTACAATGACGACAAACTCGAGAACTACTACTACGACAACAACGACTTCAAGTACTACTACTACTACAACGACTACTAGTACTACTTCTACAACGATGACGAACACTAGTACTACAACGACGACAACTACTAGTACTAAAACGACAACGACTACTAGTACTACAAAGACGATGACTACTAGTACTACTACTACAATGACGACGACTACTAGTACTACTACTAAAACGATGACGACGACTAGTACTACGACACATACTATTACTACTACTACAACGACGACTTCTAGTACTACGACGACAACGACTACTAGTACTACTTCTACTTCTACTACTACTATTAGTACTACTATTATAACGACAACTACGACTACAAGTAATACTACTACAATTACTATGACTACTAGGACTATTTCTGCAACGATGACGACAACTAGTACTATGACATCGACAACTACTAGTACTACTACTACAATGATGACGACTTCTAGTACTACTACTACAATGACAACGACAACTAGTACTACGACGACGACAACTACTAGTACTACAACTACAATGACGATGACTTCTAGTAATACTACTATAACGATGACTACTAGTACTACTACTACACCGATGACGACTACTAGTACTACTACTACAACGATGATTACTTCTAATACTACAACGATGACGACTTCTAGTACTACTACTATAACGACGACTACTAGTACTACTGCTACAACGATGACAACTTCTAGTACTACTACTACACCGATGACGACTACTAGTACTACTACTACAACGACAACAACTTCTAGTACTACTACTACAACAAAGGCGACTTCTAGTACTACAACAATGACGACGACTTCTAGTACTACTACTACAATGACTGACAACTACTAGTACTACTACTACAACGACGACAACTACTAGTACTACTACTACAACGACGACGACTTCTAGTACTACTTCTACAATGACGAGGACTTCTAGTACTACTACTACAACGACGACGACTACTAGTACTACAACGACGACGACTACTAGTACTACAAAGACGACGACTACTAGTACTACAACGACGACGACTACTAGTACTACAAAGACGACGACTACTAGTACTACTACTACAACGACGACGACTACTAGTACTACTACTGCAACAGCGACTACGACTACTACAACAACAATAACTACAGGATAATCAACATTTATTTCACACCTGATCGTGTTTCAACAACTGCAGAGTATAAATGGCAAAATACATTATATTCAAATTAGTGGTGCGTTTCTGCATGATAGCAAGGCAGATAGCCAGGCAGCAGTTTATAAACAAACCATCTGTGTTTAATTAAGACGGCAACATCTTATAATGATCTGAGAAAAACAAGAAATGTAATTACAATTGCACAATAAGGGATGAAGCTAAGGGATTACTTTCCCTGGAGTACGATAATCAAGCAGCACACACGCACGCACACACACGCACACACACACATACACCCTGTCACCCCAAGATTATAAATCAGTCGTGGGGCAATTATGAGTAATTGCGTGCACTTTAAAGTTTAACAGTCAGTTTTACGAGGTGTCATTTCACCTGAATCATGAGAATATGGATGAGTCATCTTTCTAATTGTTGTTTTTGTTTTTGCTAGCTGCCTTTAGTCTGACCTTACTGCAGGGCAGCTGCATGGCGTGTGTGTGTGTTGGTTACAGATCCTACTGTGGTGCGTGCCACCAGTTCATTACCGTGAGACTCCTCTCCCTTGTATTAATTAGCCACAATGACCTTGGCTGTTGTTTAATTGGTCTTAATGACGATGTGACAGAAAGACAATTAGATTAAGTTGAGAAGCTGCTGTTACCACTAGCACAAGCAAGAAAAACTAAGCTAAACTGTCTAGTTAAAGCCGTACACATGATTTGTATGTATTTATTATTTTCTGTTATTCCCTTTGTCATCTAACCTCTCAACTGGTGGACAGGCTCAATAACTAATGTGCTGGCCCCCCCACGGGGGGCCAGCACAGAAAAAAAAATTATGTATGAAATGTATGAAATGTATGCATTCACTACTGTAAGTCGCTCTGGATAAGAGCGTCTGCTAAATGACTAAAATGTAAAAAAAAATGTAAATGTAAAATGCCTCCCCACTCTCCTCTGTACCTGCTTGTGGTACATGTCTCAGTTTGACACAAAATTAGGGTGCTGGAATATCGCATTTAAAGGGATACTTCAGGATGTGGTGATTGTGGGTAATATCCTACTTGCCCAATGTCAGACAAACACATGGATACCTTTTTTATGTCTCCGTGTGCAGTTTGAAGGAAGTTTAAGGTAGCATATTGCTAGCTTAGCGTAATTGCTGAAAGTCAATGGTTATGCAAAATCAAATCAAATCAAATGGTATTGGTCACATGCATATATTTAGCAGATGTTATTGCGGGAGCAGCGAAATGCTTGTGTTCCTAGCTCCAACAGTGCAGTAGGATCTAACAATTCACAACAATACATGCAAATCTAAAGTAAAAGAACGGAGTTAAGAAATATCTAAATATTAGTGGCAATGACTAAAATACAATATATAGGCTACAGTATATTGATATGAAATTAGGAAAGCAGTATGTAAACATTACTAAAGTGACTAGTGCTCCATTATTAACTTCTTTGAGAAAGGGGGGCAGTATTGAGTAGCTTGGATGAAAAGCGTGCCCAAAGTAAACTGCCTGCTACTCAGGCCCAAAAGCTAGAATATGCATATAATTAGATTTGGATAGAAAGTCTATAACTATTTGGATAGAAAACGATTTGGATAGAAAACACTCTGAAGTTTCTAAAACAGTTTGAATGATGTCTGTGAGTATAACAGAACTCATATGGCAGGCAAAAACCTGAGAAAAAATCCAACCAGGAAGTGGGAAATCTGAGGTTTGTAGTTTTTCAAGTGATTGCCTATCCAATATACAGTGTCTGTGGGGTCATATTGCACTTCCTAAGGCTTCCACTAGATGTCAACAGTCTTTAGAATGTTGTTTCAGGCTTCTACTGTGAATGGGAAGAGAATAAGAACTGATTGTATCAGGTGTCTGGAAAATTGGCATGAGCTCAGTCATGCGTGCGGCCGTGAGAGTGAGCTGCCTTTCCTTTCAATTCTAAAGACAAAGGAATTGTCCGGTTGGAATATTATTGAATATTTATGATAAAAACATCCTAAAGATTGATTCTATACATCGTGTGACATGTTTCTACGAACTGTAATGTAACTATTTTGACTTTTCGTCTGGACTAAACTCGCGCGCTTAGTGAATTTGGAATGCTGGACTAAACTCGTGAACAAAATGGAGGTATTTGGACATAAGATGAACTTTATCAAACAAAACAAACATTTATTGTGGAACTGAGATTTCTGGGAGTGCATTCCGATGAAGATCATCAAAGGTAAGTGAATATTTATAACACTATTTCTGACTTTGGTTGACTCCACAACATGGCGGGATTCTGTATGGCTTGTGTCCCACATTTCCCAGAGAGGTTTTAAAGTGACCAGTGATTCCATGTCTATATATATATATATATATATATATATATATATATATATATATATATATATATATATATATATATATATATATATATATATATATAGGGCAGCATCCTCTAAGGTGCAGGGTTGCGTAACCAGGTGGAAGACGGCAAGTGATGGCTATTTAACAGTCTGATAGCCTTGAGATAGAAGCTGTTTTTCATTCTCTCGGTTCCAGCTTTGATGCACCTGTACTGACCCTACCTTCTGGATGATAGCGGATGTCCTTGATTATCTTTTTGGCCTTCCTGTGACATCGGGTGCTGTAGGTGTCTTGGAGGGAAGGTAATTGGCCCCCGGTGATGCGTTGGGCAGACCGCACCACCCTCTGGAGAGCCCTGCGCTTGCAGACAGTGCAGTTTCTGTACCAGGCAGTGATACAGCCTGACAGGATGCACTCAATTGTGCATCTCTAAAAGTTTTTGATGGTTTTAGAGGCCAGGCCAAATTTCTTCAGCCTCCTGAGGTTGAAGAGGTGCTGTTGCAGCTTCTTCACCACACTGCCTGTGTGGGTGTACCATTTCAGATCGTCAGTGATGATGTGTACGCTGAGGAACTTGAAGCTTTTCTCCACTGCGGTTCCGTCAATGTGGATAGGGGCATGCTCCCTCTGCTGTTTCCTGAAGTCCGCAATCAGCTCATTTGTTTTGTTGATGTTGAGTGAGAGGTTGTTTTCCTGGCACCACTCTCCCAGGGCCCTCACCTCCTCCCTGTAGGCTGTCTCGTCATTTTTGGTAATCAGGCCTACTACTGTTGTGTCGTCTGCAAACTTGATGATTGAGTTGAAGGCGTACGTGGCCACGCAGTCATGGGTGAACAGGGAGTACAGGAGGGGGCTGAGCACGCACCCTAGTAGGACCCCTGTTGTTGAGGATCAGCGAAGTGGAGGTGTTGTTTCCTAACTCCCCCCCTGGGGGTGGGCCCATCAGGAAGTCCAGGACCCAGGGCGGTATTCAGACCCAGGGCCAGAGCTTAATGATGAGCTTGGAGGGTACTATGGTGTTGAATACTGAGCTGTAGTCAATGAACAAAATTCTTATACATGTATTCCTCTCCAGATGGGATAGGGCAGTGTGCAAATTGCATCATCTGTGGATCTATTGGGGCGGTAAGAAAATTGAAGTGGGTCTAGGGTGTTAGGTAAGGTAGAGGTGACATGATCCTAGCCTCTCAAAACACTTCATGATGACAGAAGTGAGTGCTTCGGGGAAATAGTAATTTAGTTCAGTTACCTTTGCTTTCTTGGGTATTGGAACAATGCTGGACATCTTGAAACAAGTGGGGACAGCAGACTGGGATAGGGAGAGATCAAATATGTCCGTAAACACTACAGCTAGCTGGTCTGAGCATACTCTGAGGACGCAGTTAGGGATGCCGGCAGCCTTGCGAGGGTTAACACACTTAAATGTCTTCCTCACGTCGGCCATGGAGAAGGAGAGCCCACAGTCTTTGGTATCGGGCCGCGTCGGTGGCACTGTTCAGTGGCGGTTCTAGACCATTTCAACTGGGGGGGCCAAGCTGGGGCCAGTTGTACTGTTAGAGGGGCCAGTTACATTAGATGTTATTGTTGTCATATCGTTTTCTTCACTGCATTGCAGGCATTAGCAGGCAAAATACCATGTTCCGTGTTGCCACTGTCTGATAACGGATGTAAAAAAAGAACGATAGCAAAAATTTGTGCTGTAAAAATTCATTCGTACTCCACATTTAGGGGGGCCACAAGGGTGTCCAAAATTGTTGTCACAGGGGCACTGCCCCCCCCCCCCCCCCCAGAGCAAGAAGTCGGTGTCCACAATGTGGCTGGTTTTCCCTTTGTAGTCTGTGATTGTCTATAGACCCTGCCACATAAGTCTTGTGTCTGAGCCGTTGAATTCCAAAGGGAATAACTCCTCTGTTTGTATTCTGCTATATTAGCAGTCACCTTGCCATGGTTAAATGAGGTACTAGCCAGCTACTAGCCAGCTCCCCTCAAAAACACGGAAGTAGACTTTCTAACTACTCCTAAGCTGGGTATAAGTTCATTAATACTCTTTAAAAACTCTACATAGTAATTTAGATTTCAGAAATGTTTTCATTTTACCTATAATCGTAAGAAATTTGATTCCATCAACTTCCTCATTTAAGGATTACTATTGGGTTGGAGTGGTTTTATAAACAAAACTCCAGGGAGGCAGCCAGTTGTTACTCACTTTAGTAGATAACGTATCTAGCTAGCTTGCTTTCTTATTTGCCAATCATTTTAAAACTTGAAAAATCATGTTGGACTTTGAGGTAGAAGAAGACCATTTTTATTTGATCACTTATCAGTCGTGGTGCTACAGAGACTTTCTTTCATTTCCCGACAATAAATTGGAAGAAGCAGCCGAGACCTGCTGGACCGAATGGACATCGGCTAAGTGACATTATTCTTCTTGTCCCAGCACAGTAACAAAGTGTAAAGAAGATAATTGCTGTTTTATATATTGCACTCTGATCAAATCAAACTTTATCTAGTGATTCAATTTTTTGTATCTAGCTACTCACAAATAACAATTGTTTTCTTAGTCAAGACAGGTTGATTTTTTTACAGACTGGTACTTGACTGGGCACTGACAAGGGAACAGAAGAGTCTTGCCTTCATGTGTTGTTTGTGCCATTCGCCGCAAATATCCCTCGCTGACAGAAGTCTACATGGGATTCAACGATGCAGAGGATGTAAAGGGCCTGTTGTAATTACACTCTCGATGATCCAGCTTCACAGCCATACATTGTCTAACCAATCAATGTTGTCAATTCACTCTAATAAACCAGTACATTGTATTTTGTTATACGTCTGTCAGATCACAGTAATGAATGCCATTTGAAAAAGTACCATCTGTTTTGTCACTACCTACTATAAGTGATTCATTAGAGTATTCATTGAGTATGATAGCATTGTGTTTACAATAAAGCAGTCAGATCAATGTATCAGTAACATTTGAATACTAAAGGTCAATTGATAAAAGCCAACAAAACATAGTGTATACCTACGTGTGCTTGAACACTACCATCTGATTAAGATCGTTCTACAGGCATTTGTCCATGACCAGAAAGTACCGGGCTGTTGTAGGCTGGTGAATCTTCCTGTAGCCAAATTAAATGAAACTTTATTTGTCACATGTGCCGAATACAAATAAGTGTAGACCTTACCGTAAAATGCTTACTTACAAGCCCTTAACCAACAGTGCAGTTCAAGAAAGAGTTAAGAAAATATTTACCAAATAAACTAAAGTAAAAAATAATAAAAAGTAACACAATAAAATAACAATAACCAGGCTATATACAGGGGGTACCGGTACTGAGTCAGTGTGCGGGGGTACAGGTTAGTTGAGGTAATTTGTACATGTAGGTAGGGGTGAAGTGCATAGATAATAAACAGTGAATAGCAGCAGTGTACAAAACAAATTGGGAGGAGGGGGGGTGTCAATGTAAATAGTCTTATGGCTTGGGGGTAGAAGCTGTTAAGGAGCCTTTTGGTCCTAGACTTGGCGCTCTGGTACCGCTTGCCGTGCTGGAGCAGAGAAAACAGTCTATGACTTGGGCTTTCCTCTGACACCGCCTAGTACAGCATATAGGTCCTGGATGGCAGGAAGCTTGACCCCAGTGATGTACTGGGCCGTACGCTCTACCCTCTGTAGCGCCTTACGGTCAGATTCCGAGCAGTTGCCATACCAGGCGGTGATGCAACCGGTCAGGATGCTCTCGATGGTGCAGCTGTAGAACTTTTTGAGGATATGGGGACCCATGCCAAATCTTTTCAGTCTCCTCAGGAGAAAAGGTGTTGTCATGCCCTCTTCATGACTGTCTTGGTGTGTTTGGACCATGATAGTTCGTTGGTGATGTGGACACCAAGGAACTTGAAACTCTCAACCCGCTCCACGACAGCCCCGTCGATGTTAATGGGCGCCTGTTCGGCCCGCCTTTTCCTGTAGTCCACGATCAACTCCTTTGTCTTGCTCACATTGAGGGAGAGGTTGTTGTCTCTGACCTCTTCCCTATAGGTTGTCTCATTGTTGTCGGTGATCAGGCCTACCACTGTTGTGTCGTCAGCAAACTTAATGATGGTGTTGGAGTCATGTTTGGCCATGCAGTCGTGGGTGAAAGGGAGTACAGGAGGGGACTAAGTACACACCCCTGAGGGGCCTCCGTGTTGAGGATCAGCATGGCAGATGTGTTGTTGCCTACCCTTACCATGTGGGGGCGGCCTGTCAGGAAGTCCAGGATCAATGACCACCCCTTCTTCCTCTGTTGGTCCTCTGTCAACTCTCCATGGTAACGTCGGTGTTCCACTCCTTTTTCTTTCCAGCGAAGGATGTGATGGAGCATTGACTTGAACCTGCACTTTAACTCCTGAAAATGACATTTGATCACAAACAGGCATGAGTTCAACAGACAAGCGTTGTTCATATTTGCACACAACTCTGGAAAATGAAGCGGTGAAAGAGTGGGAGCTGTCAGGGTGAGAAAGGTTATTGGCTCCTGATAGACTGTGCAGATGTATGGTCCTAGACCTCTTGGCACCAGCGGGGACAGATGATGCAGTCACAAACACTTCAAAGTGGTTTGAGACCAGCTTTATACAGTTCCACTATTGATTTATATGGGCTCCTGAGTGGCGCAGCAGTCTAAGACACTGCATCTTAGACACTGGTTCGAATCCAGGCTGCATCATATCCGGCCGTGATTGGGAGCTCCCGTAGGGCAGCGAACAATTGTCCTGAGGCCATCACTGAAAATAACAATTTGTTATTAACTGACTTGCCTACTTAAATAAAATATATATTTATCTCTTTATCTCTACATGAGCTACAACTCCACCACAGATGATTGCAGATACTCTTCACCCAAGGCATGAAGTCTTTGAAGTCCTTGACATTGGCCAGAGCCACCAATTTCTTCAGTCCTATTTTTTCAACAGAGAAGGATGACATGGCAGAGTAAATCAAGGCAAATCAGCTAATTCAATACAGTCTAGTCACAGACAAAGGTTGTATGTTGAATAAACCGCATTTGACCGCATCGACTACTAACCTTTACATTTATGCCAGGTGTCGAACTGATGTTAAACGTCCGCATAGGACTCTCTCGTTATCTTTTGAATGGGGGGGATATCTGTCTGTTGTGACCAACGTGTGTCCCCTCTGGAAACCTACTGGTTCCATTGCAGACGAGCTTGTGTTCTCGGAAACTTTAGGACATACATTTACATTACATTTAAGTCATTTAGCAGACGCTCTTATCCAGAGCGACTTACAAATTGGTGCATTCACCTTATGATATCCAGAGGAACAACCACTTTACAATAGTGCATCTAAATCTTTTAATGGGGGGGGGGGTTAGAAGGATTACTTTATCCTATCCTAGGTATTCCTTAAAGAGGTGGAGTTTCAGGTGTCTCCGGAAGGTGGTGATTGACTCCGCTGTCCTGGCGTCGTGAGGGAGCTTGTTCCACCATTGGGGTGCCAGAGCAGCGAACAGTTTTGACTGGGCTGAGCGGGAACTGTACTTCCTCAGAGGTAGGGAGGCGAGCAGGCCAGAGGTGGATGAACGCAGTGCCCTTGTTTGGGTGTAGGGCCTGATCAGAGCCTGAAAGTACGGAGGTGCCATTCCCCTCACAGCTCCGTAGGCAAGCACCATGGTCTTGTAGCGGATGCGAGCTTCAACTGGAAGCCAGTGGAGAGAGCGGAGGAGCGGGGTGACGTGAGAGAACTTGGGAAGGTTGAACACCAGACGGGCTGCGGCGTTCTGGATGAGTTGTAGGGGTTTAATGGCACAGGCAGGGAGCCCAGCCAACAGCGAGTTGCAGTAATCCAGACGGGAGATGACAAGTGCCTGGATTAGGACCTGCGCCGCTTCCTGTGTGAGGCAGGGTCGTACCCTGCGAATGTTGTAGAGCATGAACCTACAGGATCGGGTCACCGCCTTGATGTTATTTGAGAATGACAGGGTGTTGTCCAGGATCACGCCAAGGTTCTTAGCACTCTGGGAGGAGGACACAATGGAGTTGTCAACCGTGATGGCGAGATCATGGAACGGGCAGTCCTTCCCCGGGAGGAATAGCAGCTCCGTCTTGCCGAGGTTCAGCTTGAGGTGGTGATCCGTCATCCACACTGATATGTCTGCCAGACATGCAGAGATGCGATTCGCCACCTGGTTATCAGAAAGGGGAAAGGAGAAGATTAATTGTGTATCGTCTGCACAGCAATGATAGGAGAGACCATGTGACGATATGACAGAGCCAAGTGACTTGGTGTATAGCGAGAATAGGAGAGGGCCTAGAACAGAGCCCTGGGGGACACCAGTGGTGAGAGCACGTGGTGCGGAGACAGATTCTCACCACGCCACCTGGTAGGAGCGACCTGTCAGGTAGGACGCAATCTAAGCGTGGGCCGCGCCGGAGATGCCCAACTCGGAGAGGGTGGAGAGGAGGATCTGATGGTTCACAGTATCAAAGGCAGCCGATAGGTCTAGAAGGATGAGAGCAGAGGAGAGAGAGTTAGCTTTAGCAGTGCGGAGCGCCTCCGTGACACAGAGAAGAGCAGTCTCAGTTAAATGACTAGTCTTGAAACCTGACTGATTTGGGTCAAGAAGGTCATTCTGAGAGAGATAGCAGGAGAGCTGGCCAAGGACGGCACGTTCAAGAGTTTTGGAGAGAAAAGAAAGAAGGGATACTAGTCTGTAGTTGTTGACATCGGAGGGATCGAGTGTAAACAAGTGATGATTAGTACTGCATGTTATGTAGCCCGTTGTAGTTGTACAGGAAATGTCTCTGCATGCACCCTCCATTGTAGTTGTAGACGGAACGTCGTGCAAATATTTTATACGTTATGTATGTAGACCCAAACGAAAACGTAAACGAGCCAGGACATCATGACAGCAAAAATAATAGCTTTACCTGATGTAGTGTCCATGTGGGTGCCAGGGCAAGGAAAACCCAGATGTTAAAGACTTTGTGCCTGCCGCTGTCTGATGAGGGCTAGTCAGCTGCAAACTCAGGGGTGTGAAGCTCTCTTGTGTGGTTGAATGTGATGTCACTCCAACAGACATAAAGTCCGTTCCTTGTGGACTGTCCACAGCAGGCACGTCTATCTATATCAACCTGAATGAGAAATAAAGGAAAGGGGATCAGGAAATGTTGGTATTCATTTGAAATAAATCAAAGAGGACAAACTTGAAGAAGGCTATAATAGCTCTTCTGTTTTTGTGGCATGGTGTAATCTATTACATGGCCACCACTATAAAGTCAATTTAATGTTTTTGTTTCACAAGCAAGTGGGCATTTTTTATTAGTTGGAAACTTTAATGACGATGAATAAAGATTAACATAACGGCAGAAATCAATTTTACATTTTAGAAATTACACAGTTTTGAGCATTCTTAGTCGTTTTGTTGTACTTGGCTATTCTTCGCCTTTGAGAGGAGGGCATTCACACACATGTAACCGATGTCACACGAAGCAATCTGGACGCAATGTATGTTGCTCTGCAACAATGTTGCATGTTGGTTGCTCCGTGTGTCAACCCACAAACATGAACTGCAACTTAGTTGCACTGCATCGCAAGAGATTGAAATCAATCCTATTTCAAGCAACTGACGCAACTGACTGTACGCAATGTCCAATCAGTGAGTAGAAAAACGTTTACATGACTCGTCCTATCGTTCTCTTCGGAACTCCGACCCAGTTGTCATGTCAACACAGCTGTCAATGCTGCTGCAAATCACTACAAAAGAGTCATAACAAATGTGAAGTGTACAGAAAATTCTAGACATGATGGCTAGTCATGGTTTATCTCCATGGTCTGGAATATCTACGTAGGCATACAGAGGCCCATTATCAGCAACCATCACTTCTGTGTTTCAATGGCACGTTGTGTTAGCTAATCCAAGTTTATCATTTTAAAAGGCTAAATCATTAGAAAACCCTTTTGCAAATATGTTAGAACAGCTGAAAACTGTTGTCCTGATTAAAGAAGCAATAAAACTCTTCTTTAGACTAGTTAAGATGGGCAAAAGAACACTGTCACGTCCTGACCAGGTAAAGAGGTCATTTGCCATAGTAATATGGTCAGGGCGTGGCAGGGGGTTGTTTTGTGTGGGTTTTTGGGTTTTCTGTTTCTATGTGGGAGTGTTCTAGTTTTCTATTTCTATGTGTTGTTTTTCCATGTTTGGCCGGGTATGGTTTCCAATCAGAGGCAGGTGTCTTTCGTTGTCTCTGATTGGAAGCCATACTTAGGCAGCCTGTTTTTCCTTTGGGGTTTGTGGGTAGTGTTTTCCGTTTAGTCTAGAGTACCTGACGGGACTGTTGTTGGTCGTTTTGTTATTTTGTTGTTTAAGTGTATTCATTAAAGAGTTAAGAATGAGCACTTTCCACGCTGCATCTTGGTCTCCATTCCACGACCCCTGTGACAAACACAGATAGTGGACAGAGGAACTTCACCTAGAAGGCCAGCATCCCGGACTCACCTCTTCAATTTTGACATTGAGACTGATGCTCCAGATACTCAACTAGTCTAAAGAAGGCCAGTTTTAGCCTTATTCTAAAATGTATTCAATTATTTTATTTCCTAATCTACACACAATTCCCCATAATGACAAAGCAAAAACTGGTTTTAGAAATGGTTGCTAATTCATACAAAAAAATGTAATATTACATTTAGATAAGTATTCAGACCATTTACTCAGTAGTTTGTTGAAGCACCTTTGGCAGCGTTTACATCCTCAAGTCTTCTTGGGTAGGACGCTACAAGCTTGACACACCTGTATTTGGGAAGTTTCTCCCATTCTTCTCTGCAGATCCTCTCAAGCTCTGTCAGGTTGAATGAGGAGCATTGCTGCACAGCTATTTTCAGGTCTCTCAAGAGATGTTCGATCGGGTTCAAGTCCGGGCTATGGCTGGGCCACTTACGAACATTCAGAGACTTGTCCTGCAGCCACTCCGGCATTGTCTTGGCTGTGTGCTTAGGGTTGTTGTCCTGTTGGATGGTGAACCTTCGCCCCAGTCTGAGGTCCTGAGAGCAGGTTTTCATCACGGATCTCTCTGTACTTTGCTCCGTTCATCTTTCCCTCAATCCTGAGCAGTCTCACAGTCCCTGCTGCTGAAAAACATCCCCACAGCGTGACGCTGTCACCAACATGCTTCACCGTAGGGATGGTGCAAGGTTTCCTCCAGACGTGATACTTAGCATTCAAGCCAAAGTGTTCAACCTTTGTTTCATCAGACCAGAGAATCTTGTTTCTCATTGTCTGAGAGATTTTAGGTGCCTTTTGACATACTCTGAGGAGTGGCTTCCGTCTGGCCACTCTAACATAAAGGCCTGATTGGTGGAGATGCTGCAGAGATCGTTGTCTTTCCCATCTCCACATAGGAACTCTGGAGCTCTGTCAGAGTGACCAACGGGTTCTTGGTCACCTCTCTTACCAAGGCCCTTCTCCTCCGATTGCTCAATTAGACTGGGCGGCCAGCTCCAGGAAGAGTCTTGGTGGTTCCAAACTTCTTCCATTTAAGAATGATGGAGGCCACTGTGTTCTTGGGGACCTTTAATGCTTCAGACATTTTTTGGTGCCCTTCCCCAGATCTGTGCCTTGACACCGTCCTGTCTTGGAGCTCTACAGACAATTCCTTCGACCTCATGGCTTGGTTTTTGTTCTGACATGCACAGTCAACTGTGGGACCTTATATAGACAGGTGTGTGCCTTTCCAAATCATGTCCAATCAATTGAATTGACCACAGGTGGACTCCAATCAAGATGTAGAAACATCTCAAGGATGATAAATGGAAACAGGGTGCACCTGAGCTCAATTTCAAGTCTCATAGCAAAGGGTCTGAATACTTTTGAAATAAGGTATTTCTGTTTTTTTGTTATTAATACATTTGCAAAATTTTCTAAAAACCTATTTTTGTTTTGTCATTATGTTTTGTCATTATTGTGTGTAGATTGATAGGGGAAAAATGTATTTAATCAATTTTAGAATAAGGCTGTAACGTAACAAAATGTGGAAAAGGGAAGGGGTCTGAATACTTTCCGAATGCTCTGAATGCATTGGAAATGGTCTGTATTCTATAGAATATATTTTTTTAAACTGTCATGTAAAGATATCCCTGATGTACCCTTTTCACCCAGTGGCAACCGAAAGGTTGTGAGTTCAAATCCCAAGTGAGGTTGAGTCCCAAGTCATAAGCATACAGCACCATATGTCCATTAGCACATGCATTTAGTGGTAAAAATACAGTAACTAGTTGTACATTTACAGAATTTTCTCCACAACTAGACAAAAACTTCCAGGGGACCATGACTCAACGTTCTAAGAATGTCCTAAAAACATTCTTGGTGACGTCCCTGTAACAAACCGGGAAATAGAAAAAACCTGCAGGGGACCATGACTGTTTAAACTGAATTACGGTCAACTATGCCTTTCAAAGTAAACTATTCTAAATGACATTTGACACCTGGGTTTTCACATGGGCTCAAATGTTGTCGTATGTGTAGTGTCATGGTATCACATATTGAAATGTTCAATCCCCATGTTGCCACATTAATTTCACATGAGATTGTGTTTTCACGTGCTCACCTGTTGTCACGTATAGTTTCCTGTTATCAAATATTTATATTTTGCATCCCCATGTTGTCACATTAATTTCACATTAATTTCACATGAGATTGTGTTTTCTCACATGTGCAGTTTTATTTTATCACGTTGCTTCACGTCTTGTTTCAAATGTTATCACATTAACTTCACTTTAAATCACGTGATCACATGAGATGACATGTTCACGTGAAAGTCATGTGGTTTGTGGGTGTGTGAACAATGAGGATGTAATGAGATCAGGGGTCGTTGGGGTTAATTCAACCGATTTACGCTGAGCTATTTCTTTGAATGGATAAAATGATAATCTGCTTTCATTCCGTTTTTACTGAATTCCCAAAAATTCACTCATGGGCACTCGTTTCATTTCCGAGGCAAATTCAAGGTTTAAGGCAAATTCAAGGCTTCCAGTTCTCTGCTGCCAATGACTGGAACGAATTGCAAAAACTGCTGAAGTTGGAGACTTATATCTCCCTCACTAACTTTAAACATCATCTATCTGAGCAGCTAACTGATCGCTGCAGCTGTACACAGCCCATCAGTAAATAGCCCATCCAATCTACCTACCTCATCCCCATTTTGTTTTTTTTCTCTTTTGCACACCAGTATTTCAACTTGCACATCATCTGCACATCTATCACTCCAGTGTTCGCTACAATGGCCTATTTATTGCCTTACATCCTCACGCCATTTGCACACACTGTATATAGACTTTTTTTCCCTATTGTATTATTGACTGTATGTTTGTTTATTCCATGTGTAACTCTGTGTTGTATGTGTCGAACTGCTTTTCTTTATCTTGGCCAGGTCGCAGTTGTAAATGAGAACTTGTTCTCAACTGGCCTACCTGGTTAAATAAAGGTGAAATAATTCAAATAAAAAAATTAAAAAAGGTTTAGTTGTATTCCAAGGCCTGACTTCCTGCCTGCCTGTCTGACTGGCATTGACCTGCATCCGCCTTAACCTTGTCAGACAAAAAAAACACCTTACACAGACACGACATCCATTGATTGATGTATAGCTATGTTACACATTACAAATATTGTATCAGAAATAACCACATACACTTTCAATCAAGACATAATACCTTCTAAAACCAACCACAAAGCCTCTAAACCTTTACAGCCCAGAGCAAATGATTCCTTTAAGCCTGGAGGTACAGTATTCCTCTATGGTAAATTATTAATATAACATGCATTGTTAAGAAAAAAGCACTTAAGGAGAACTGGTCAAAGTAAATATATTTCTAAATCATGGTCAAAGAGCAGAATGGCAGATGGCAGCAGCATTAACGTGCCATTATGGACCGACTGTCTGAAAGCATAATTAATGTTCCATGATGTCGTTAATAATGGGGCAGAAAGCATTCTGGGAAGTGTTTAGTTTTGGTCTAACAGAGCTTTTATTTAGAGGTTGATTAACAGGGTCTACTTTTCAAACAGTAAGTGTTCATAAAAAAAAAGAAGTTGGAGAGAAAATGAGGAGAAAAACACCATCTCTATTTCATGCTTGAAAAAAACACAGCTAGTCAGCGATCAACGTGCATTGTGTAGCCTACTCCTTCATTGTGAACTGTGTACTCCTAAACAATTCTCTAACCATGACGTAATTTACCTCAGTGTTCAACAAACTTTCCAAAGAAAGTGATTGTGGTACGACAGTTGTCGTGCAGCATTTAAGTCACCAAATGTGTCATTTGGCATATGGTGAAAAGAGCCAGCTGCTTGGTCCCTTGTTCCTCTCTTTAATTTCCTAGGTGGTTTAGGTCCTAGAACATTAGAACGTTGACAAAATGATGGATGGAGCATGCTAAAGTGGTTAGTGATCGCTGAGGCTGAGAAAACTTTTCCAAAGCAGAAACAAATGACTGCTTCACATTGTATCCATCACTAATACATTAACCTAATTGGAAAATGAGGCCCATTGTGTCAAAACACAACGCCACTTACGTAGTACTGGATACAAATGGCCCTGTGTGTGTGTGTGTGTGTGTGTGTGTGTGTGTGTGTGTGTGTGTGTGTGTGTGTGTGTGTGTGTGTGTGTGTGTGTGTGTGTGTGTGTGTGTGTGTGTGTGTGTGTGTGTGTGTGTGTGTGTGTGCATTAGCTATTCATATTCAGGTACTCCGCCCTACACACAGCCCTGTTCAAGCACTGATGGCACCTGCAAGGGGAGAGCAACATTGAAGACACACTGAAATTCAGCCTATAGCAACCTTGTAAATTGAATTCCCATAGATTCAGCTAGAAAGAATTGACAAGCAATCACATAGAATCTTTGAATTCCAACATAATATGAGGCTATCTTCTAAGTGTCACGTTTTATTATTCGCATGTAGGAGATACGCATGGTACACATTGTCCAACGACATGCTTACTTGCAGGTTATTTGTCTTGACACTGAAACAACAATAAAAGATAAGAATACAAACATAAAGTAAATGGCAGTAGAATAGAATAATACATGTTAGCGTACTGTAAATATAATACAGGAAGTCTCAATTTATAGTCCAATATTTACACGTAATATTCCAATCAGTATTCTCAAAACAATCCTGCAGCATTGAGTCTGCCTCCTCTGTCCCGGCACCTCACTATTTTCTGTTTTGGTGGCTGCCTCTTGAGTTGCTACTTGTAGGCAGGGAGTATGACCAGAGAGACGTGATCTGATTGGCCGAAGTGGGGGATGGCTTTGTATGTTTGTGTGTACATGGTCAAGCACGCTGGATTCTCTTGTGGGGCAGGATACACTTTGGTGATATTTTGGCAAAATTTGTTTTAGACGGGCTTGGTTAAGTCACCCGCGACAATAAAAATGGATTCTTGCTGGCTAATGATTTTGTACAGTTCGCTGAGTGCCGCCTTGGTGTTTGCTTATGGAGGAACACTATATGGCCAAGAGTATTTGGACACCCCTTCAAATTAGTGGATTCGGCTATTTCAGCCACACCCGTTGCTGACAGGTGTGTAAAATCGAGCACACCGCCATGCAATCTCCATAGACAAACATTGGCAGTAGAATGGACTTTCAACGTGGCACCATCATAGGATGCCACCTTCCCAACAAGTCAGTTTGTCAAATCTGTGCCCTGCTAGAGCTGCCCTGGTCAACTGTAAGTGCTGTTATTGTAAAGTAGAAACTTCTAGGAGCAACAATGACTCAGCCGTGAGGTGGTAGGCCACACAATCTCACAAAACGGGACCACCGAGTGTTGAAGCACGTAGAGCATAAACATTGTCTGTCCTCGTTTGCAACACTCACTCCTGAGTTCCAAACTGCCTCTGGAAGCAACATCAGCACAAGAACTGTTCATTGGGAGCTTCATGCTTCAAGCCTAAGATTACATTTCAAAATACCAGGCGTCGGCTGGAGTGGTGTAAAGCTCGCCACCATTGGACTCTGGAGCAGTGGAAACGCGTTCACTGGAATGATGAATCGCGCTTCACCATCTGGCAGTCTGCTGGATGAATCTGGGTTTGGGGAAGCCAGAAGAACGTGATCTGTACGTATGCATAGTGCCTAACTGTTAAGTTTTGTGGAGGAGGAATAATGGTCTGGGGCTGTTTTTCATGCTTAGCTGAAGGAACTATGCTACAGCATACAATGACATTCAGACAATTCTGTGCTTCCAACTTTGTGGCAACAGTTTGGGGAAGACCCTTTCCTGTTTCAGCATGACAATGCCTCTGTGCACAAAGTGAAGTCCATACAGAAATGATTTGTCGAGATCGGTGGGGAAGAACTTGACTGGCCTGCACAAAGCACTGACCTCAACCCCATCGAACACCTTTGGGATGAATTGGAATGCCGACTGCAAGCCAGGCCTAATCGCCCAACATCAGTGCCCGACCTCACTAATGCTCTTGTGGCTGAATGGAAGCAAGTCCCCACAGCAATGTTCCAACATCTAGTGGAAAGTCTTCCCAGAAGAGTGGAGGCAGTTACAGCAGCAAAAGGGGGGGGGGATCAACTCCATATTAATGACCATGATTTTGGAATGGGATGTTCGATGAGCAGGTGTCCACATACAGTGTATATATACCGTAGATATGGATAAAGTGACTAGGCAACAGGACAGATAATAAACAGTAACAGCAGTGTACTGTACTGTATGTGTTGAGTCAAAAGAGGGCAAAAATTATCAATGCAGATAGTTAAATAGTTAACCAATAGCTACCGGGACTAATTATTTATGGCTTGGGGGTAGACGCTTTTCAGGGTCCTGTTGGTTCCAGACTTGGTGCATCTGTACCGCTTGCCGTAGGGTGGCAGAGAGAACAGTCTATGACTTGCATTGACTTGCATTGATAATTTTTAGGGCCTTCCACTGACATCACCTGGTATAGAGGTCCTGGCTGGCACGGAGCTCGGCTCCAGGGATGTACTGGGCCATATGCGCCACCATCTTTAGCGTTTGCGTGCCAAGCAGTTGCCATACCAATGATGCAGCCAGTCAAAATCCTCTCAATGGTGTAGCTGAAGAACGTTTTTGAGGATCTGAGGCCCCATGCCAAATCTTTTTCAGCCTCCTAAGGGGGTACAGGCATTGCCGTGCCTTCTTTGTGACTGTGTTGGAGTGTGTTGACCATGATAATTCCTTAGTCATGTGGACACTTGAAGCTCTCGACCCTTTCTACTGCAACTCCGTTGATGTGGGGAATATCATCCTAAACTTGACAACTTTACTATAGCATTGTAATTATCCACTAGAGGTCTCTGTCTTGTTTCCCCCACCTCCTCTATCTACATATACTATACAGGAACATGTAAAAAACAGGACCATGTTCAGTAGCCAAACGTTGTTGACCGCTGCAGATGGAAATGTCATGAACAGAGCCTACATTTCTTACTCTACATGTTAAAGTTAACCTCTAAGTTTTATTTTCACACAACTTTTGTCATTTACATTTATTCACTCTTTATGCTTTAGGTTGACATGGATCTGCAAGACCTCCACCAGCCGAAAAAAGCTAAGTAAGATTATGCTTTCTCATTGCAGTTGTTGTACTCATAATATGTAGGAGAACCATCTTCTTTGGTGAGGATAGCCGAGTTGCAAGCCCGGCTTCAGACGCAATTGTTAGGGAAGGGCAATTTAACTGTAGGAAAGCATGAAACAGCATCTGTGACCCCCAGTAAGTACAGCTAGTAGTGTTAATCCCCCCCCCGCACAGTCCCTGCAGCCATTTTTTTTCTCACAGCTTCTTGAAAGAAATGTTGTTGGCATGCTCTACCGGTTTTGCTCATTCAGCTGACAGAAACTTTCAACCGGTTTTCCCCACTAAACAACAAGTCAGAGCCTGAGCCTTCTCAGGTCTCTCCTCCACCTGTTTACTGGGCCCCCAGTCTCCCACCATTAGCTCTGACAAATTGAAAACCCTAGTTAATTGGCGACTCCATTACCAGCAATATTAGACTTAAAAAGAATCATCCAGTGATCTTACACTTTTTACCAGGGGGCCAGGACTACCGACGTAGAGGCTAATCTGAAGATGGTGCTGGCTGAAGCTAAAACTGCTGAGTGCAGAAAGTATATGGATATTATTATTCTAGTCGACGCCAACGAGGATGAAACAGTCAGAGGTTACCTTGAGCAACATCGCTTCAGAGTACAACCTAGCTAGAAAGATATGTCGGCGTCGTGTAATTGTCTCTGGCCCTTCCCAGTTAAGGAGAGTGATGATGTCTACAGCAGACTCTCACAACTCAATTGCTGCTTGAAAAACTGTTTTCTGCCCTTTCCCAAAATACATAATTTGTAAATAATTGGCCCTCTTTCTGGGACTCACCCACAAACAGGACCATGCCTGGCCTGCTGAAGAGTGACAGACTCCAACCTAACAGGAGGGGTGCTCTCATCTTATCTATCAATATAGACAGGGCTGTAACTACTCTAGCTCCCCAATGATATAGCGTGAAGGGCAGGCTTAGTGGAGTCTGCCCCTAGCACAGTCACTGTAGTCAGCTCAGTTTTCCCCATTGAGCAGTATCTGTGCTTCGATCTAGGTCGGGCAAAACTAAACATGGCGGTGTTCACTTTAGCAACCTCACTGGAATAAAGATCTCCATTCCAGTCATTATTGAAAGAGTTTGTGATAATACCTCACATCTAAAAATAGGACTACTTAATGTTAGATCCATCACTTCCAAGGCAGTCATATTTATATATATCTTTTTTTTACAATTTTTTTAGGGCAGTCATTGTTAATGAACTAATCTCTGAACATAAACTTTATGTGATTGTACTGCGTTAAATGAGGCCTCTCCTTCTGGTTACACTAGTGGCCATATCCCCCACACATCCATCAAAGGCAGAGGTGTTGCTAACATTTATGACAGCAAATTTCAGTTTACGGGATTTTCTTTGTCTTTTGAGGTTCTAGTCATGAAATGTATGCAGCCTATTCAACCACTTTTTAGAGCTACTGTTTAGGGGCCTCCTGGGCCGTATACGGTGTTCATCGCTGAGTTCCCTATCGGACCTCGTAGTCATATATATTCAAATGTTTGTGATTATTATATTATTCACATGAAGAAGTCCACAGACCCACTCCAAAAGGCTGTCGGAACCATCATCGACTCAATGGGTTTTGTCCAACATGTCTCGGGACTTATGCATTGCCACAGTAATACCCTTGATCTAATTGTGTCCCGTGGAATAGATATTTTGAATCTAAAAACATTTCCTCATAATCCTGTACGATCGGACCACCATCGTGTTACGTTCGCAATCACAAGGAATTATTTGCTTTGACCCCAAGGATTATCAAAAGGATTTAAACCAAGGATTATCAAAAGCCACACTATAAATTCTCGGACAACCCAAACATTCCTCGATGCCCTTCCAGACTCCCTCCACCTACCCAAGGACGTCGGAGTACAAAACTCAGTCAACCACCTAACCAAGGATCTAAAGTTAACCTTGCGTGATGTCCTTCCTGCAGTAAAAAGATACCAATAATGTCACAAGAAACTAGCTCCCTCGTATACAGAATATACCCGAGACCTGAAGCAAACTTCCAGAAAATTGGAACGGACTAGCTTGGAAAGACCGTACCGTGCAATATCAAAAATTCTTCACTGCTGCTCGATCAGCCTATTTTTCCAAGCTGATTGAGGACAATAAAAACAATCCTACATTTATTTTTGATACTGTTGCAAAGCTAAGTAAAAAGCAGCATTCCCCAAGTTAGGATGGCCTTCATTTCAGCAGTGATGAATTCATGAACTTCTTCGACGAAAAGATCATCATCATTAGAAAACAAATTAAGGAATCCTTTTTGAATGTGCGTATTTATCCAAAGCTCAGATGTCCTGAGTCTGCACAGAACTGCCAGGACCTAGGATCAATGGAGACACTCAAGTTTTTTATCTTTCTACACATTCACTAAAATAGTCATGGCTTCTAATCCTTCCAGCTTTCTACTGGCCTCTATTCTAACTAAACTACTGAAAAAGCTACTTCATGTGCTTGACCCTTCTATGTTCAACATAATACACTTCTCTATGTCTTCTGGATGTGTACTAAACTCACTAAATGTGGCAGTAATAAATCCTCCCCTGAAAAAGTAAAACCTTGACCCAGAAAACTGAGAAAACTATCGGCCTATATCAAAACTTCCACTCTTGTCAAAAAGTTTAGAAAAAGCTGTGGCTCAGCAACTCACTGCCTTCCTGAATGTGTATGAAGTGCTCTGGTCCGGTTTAGACCAATCATAGTACTGAGAACGTGAAGTTGGTAACTGACCTTTTAATGGCGTCAGACCAAGGCTCTCCATCTGTCCTTGCGCGACTAGACCTTAGTGTCGATTTCGACACCATCGATCTCCACATTCTTTTGGAGAAATTGGAAACCCTATTTAGTCTACTGGGACAAGTTCTTGCGTGCTTTAGCTCTTATCTGTCGGAAAGATATCAGTTAGTTTCTGTGGATGGTTTGTCCTCTGACAAATCAATGATACCTTTTGGTGTTCCTCAAGATTCCTTTCTAGGACCACTACTGTTTTCACTTTATATGCTACCTCTTTGTGATGTCATTCAGAAACACGATGGCATCTTTCACTGCGATGCAGACGACACACAGCTGTACATTTTAATGAAACATGGTGAAGCCCAAACATTACCTACCCTGGAAGCCTGTGTTCCAGACATAAGGAGGTGGATGGTGGCATTTTTTTAAACTTTTAAACTCAAAACAGAGATGCTACTGTAATTCTAGGTCCCAAGAAACAAAGAGACCTGCTGTCGGATTTGACACTGATTTCCGATGGTTGTACAGCTGTCTCAAATGAAACTGTGAAGCACCCCAGCGTTACTCTGGTCCCTGATCTGTTTTTTGATGAACGTATCAAAAATACACTGCTCAAAAAAATAAAGGGAACACTTAAACAACACAATGTAACTCCAAGTCAATCACACTTCTGTGAAATCAAACTGTCCACTTAGGAAGCAACACTGATTGACAATACATTGCACATGCTGTTGTGCAAATGGAATAGACAACAGGTGGAAATTATAGGCAATTAGCAAGACACCCCCAATAAAGGAGTGGTTCTGCAGGTGGGGACCACAGACCACTTCTCAGTTCCTATGCTTCCTGGCTGATGTTTTGGTCACTTTTGAATGCTGGCGGTGCGTTCACTCTAGTGGTAGCATGAGACAGAGTCTACAACCCACACAAGTGGCTCAGGTAGTGCAGCTCATCCAGGATGGCACATCAATGCGCGCTGTGGCAAGAAGGTTTGCTGTGTCTTTCAGCGTAGTGTCCAGAGCATGGAGGCGCTACCAGGAGACAGGCCAGTACATCAGGAGACGTGCAGGAGGCCGTAGGAGGGCAACAACCCAGCAGCAGGACCGCTACCTCCGCCTTTGTGCAAGGAGGAGCAGGAGAAGCACTGCCAGAGCCCTGCAAAATGACCTCCAGCAGGCCACAAATGTGCATGTGTCTGCTCAAACGGTCAGAAACAGACTCCATGAGGGTGGTATGAGGGCCCGACATCCACACGTGGGGGTTGTGCTTACAGCCCAACACCGTGCAGGACGTTTGGCATTTGCCAGAGAACACCAAGATTGGCAAATTCGCCACTGGCGCCCTGTGCTCTTCACAGATGAAAGCAGGTTCACACTGAGCACGTGGCAGACGTGACAGAGTCTGGAGAAGCCGTGGAGAACGTTCTGCTGCCTGCAACATCCTCCAGCATGACCGGTTTGGCGGTGGGTCAGTCATGGTGTGGGGTGGCATTTCTTTGGGGGGCCGCACAGCCCTCCATGTGCTCGCCAGAGGTAGCCTGACTGCCATTAGGTACCGAGATGAGATCCTCAGACCCCTTGTGAGACCATATGCTGGTGCAGTTGGCCCTGGGTTCCTCCTAATGCAAGATAATGCTAGACCTCATGTGGTTGGAGTGTGTCAGCAGTTCCTGCAAGAGGAAGGCATTGATGCTATGGACTGAATCCCCAGACCTGAATCCAATTGAGCACATCTGGGACATCATGTCTCTCTCCATCCACCAACGCCACATTGCACCACAGACTGTCCAGGAGTTGGCGGATGCTTTAGTCCAGGTCTGGGAGGAGATCCCTCAGGAGACCATCCGCCACCTCATCAGGAGCATGCCCAGGCATTGTAGGGAGGTCATACAGGCACGTGGAAGCCACACACACTACTGAGCCTCATTTTGACTTGTTTTAAGGACATTACATCAAAGTTGGATCAGCCTGTAGTGTGGTTTTCCACTTTAATTTTGAGTGTGACTCCAAATCCAGACCTCCATGGGTTGATAAATTGGATTTCCATTGATTATTTTTGTGTGATTTTGTTGTCAGCACATTCAACTATGTAAAGAAAAAAGTATTTAATAAGATTATTTCTTTCATTCAGATCTAGGATGTGTTGTTTAAGTGTTCCCTTAATTTTTTTGAGCAGTATATTTCAAGAGCTCCTTTTTTCCATGTTCTTAACAGGCGCCAAACATGTATTTTTGTCCAAAAACAATGCAGAAAAGCCAATCCATGCTTTTATCACTTGAAGATTAGATTTCTGCAATGCTCTACTCCCCAGCTACCAGGATAAGGCACTAAATAAACTTCAGCTTCTGCTAAATATGGCTTCTAAAATCTTAACTAGAACAAAAACATTTGATGATATTTCTTCAGCCTTTGTATACTGGCTTCCTGTTAAGGCAATGGCTGATTTCAAGATTTTACTGTTAATCTACAAAGCATTACTTGGACTTGCTCCTACCTATCTCTCCAATTTCGTCCTGCCGTACATACTTACACGAACACTAAGGTTACAAGATGCAGGCCTCCTTATTGTTCCTATAATTTCTAAGCAAACAGCTGCAGGCAGGGCTTTCTCCTATAGAGCTACATTTTTATACAATGATCTGCCGATCCATGTGAGAGAAGCAGACTCGGTCTCCACCTTTAAGTCTTTACTGAAAACTCATCTCTTCAGTAGGTCCTATGATTGAGTGTAGTCTATTCCAGGTGTGCGAAAGTGAATGGCAGGGCACTGAAGTGACAAACCATCCTTGCTTTCTCTGCCTGGCCAGCTGCCCTCTCTCCAATGGGATTCTCTGCCTCTGGCCCTATTAAGGGGGCTGAGTCACTGGCTTGCGCCCACTCTCCCATGCCTTCCATAGGAAGGGTGCTTCACGTTGTGCCAGACTTTTTTCACTTTTCACTCGACTTGAGTGGGATGAGTCACTGATGTGATCTTGCGCCCCCTCAGGCTTGTGCGTTGGGGGAGATCTTCGCAGGCTATACTTGGTCTTGTCTCAGGGTAGTACCTTAATGGTCTGTTGATATCCCTTTGGTGGTGTAAGGGCTGTTCTTTGGCAAAGCTGGTGGTGTTATATCTTTCCTGGTTGGCCCTGTCCGGTCGTAACTTTGGACGAGGTTGATTTCTCTGTAGATGAACACTTTGTTATGGAAGGTTTGGAAATTGCTTCCTTTTAGGTGGTTGTAGAACTTCATGTCTCTTTTCTGGATTTTGATAATTAGCGGGCATCGGCCTAATTCTGGTCTGCATGCATTATTTGGTGTTTTACGTTGTACATGGAGGATATTATTGCTGAATTCTGCATGCCGAGTCTCAATTTGGTGTTTGTCCCATTTTGTGAATTCTTGGTTAGTGTGAGCGGACCCCAGACCTCACAACCATAAAGAGCAATGGGTTCTATAAACGTTTCAAGTATTTTTTGCCAGATCCTAATTGGTATGTCAAATTCTATGTTCCTGTTGATGGCATAGAAGGCCCTTCTTGGCTTGTCTCTCAGATCGTTCACATCTTTGTGGAAGTTACCTGTGGCGCTGATGTTAAGGTCGAGGTATGTATAGTTTTGTGTGTGTTCTATGGCAACGGTGTCTAGATGGAATTTGTATTCGTGGTCCTGGCAACTGGACCTTTTTGAAACACCATTATTTTTGTCTTACTGAGATTTGCTGTCAGGGCCCAGGTCTGACAGAAGCTGGCAGAAGATCTAGGTGCTGCTGTAGGCCCTCCTTGGTTTGGGACAGAAGCACCAGATTTTCAGCAAACAGTAGACATTTGACTTCAGATTCTAGTAGGGTGAATTGTCCCCTCACCAATTCATATCTTGAAGACGGTGGGGCTTAAGCTGCATCCCTGTCTCACCCCCCAACACTGTGAAAAGAAATGTGTGTGTTTTTTTTTACAAATTTTAACACCACACTTGTTGTTTGTGTACATGGATTTTATAATGTTGTATGTTTTCCCCCAAAACTTTACTTTCCATCAATTTGTATAGCATGCCCTCATGCCAAATTGAGTCAAAAGCTTTTTTAATAATCAACGAAGCCTGAGAAGACTTTGCCTTTGTTTTGGTTTGTTTGTTTGTCAATTAGGGTGTGCAAGGTGAAAACGTGATCTGTCATACGATCATTTGGTAAAAAGCCTATTTGATATTTACTCAGTAGAGTGTTTTCGCTGAGGAAATGTAGTTTCTGTAGTTATTGGGGATCAAATGTTTCTCAAATTGTGTGGATTGGGGTGATCAGTCCTTGGTTCCAAGTTTTGGAGGAGATGCCAGAGCTAAGGTTGATGTTAAAGAGTTTAAGTGTAGCCAATTAGAATTTGTGTTCTGTATATTTTATCATTTAATTTAGGATACCATCAACCCCACAGGCCTTTTTGGGTTGGAGGATTTGTATTTTGTCCTGTAGTTCATTTAATGTAATTGGAGAATCTACTGAGTTCTGGTAGTCTTTAATTGTTGATTCTAATATTTGTATTTGATCATGTATATGTTTTTGCTGTTTGTTCTTTGCTATAGAGCCAAAAAGATTGGAGAAGTGTTTATCCATACATCTCCGTTTTGGATAGATCACTCTTTGTGTTGTTGTTTGTTTTCCAATTTTCCCAGAAGTGGTTAGATTCTATTAATTCTTCAATTACATTGAGCTGATTTCTGACGTGCTGTTCCTTCTTTTTCCGTAGTGTATTTTGGTATTGGTTTAGTGATTCACCATAGTGAAGTCGTAGACTCAGGTTTTCTGGGTCTCTATGTTTTTGGTTGGATAGTTTCTCAATTTCTTTCATAGGTTTTTGCATTCTTCATCAAACCATTTGTCATTGTTGTCAATTTTCTTAGGCTGTCTGCTTGAAATTTGTAGATTTGATATGGAAGCTGAGATACTAATACTATATACTATTTAGGTTTTCTACTGCCAAGTTTACACCTTCACTATCATAGTGAATCATTTTGTCCAGGAAATTGTCTAGAATAGATTGAATTTGTTTTTTGCCTAAAAGTTTTTTGTCAGATTTCCACAGTACTTTCCTTCCTTCTATAGCGTTTCTTAATATTATTCAGTTCCTTCGGCTTTGATGCCTCATGATTGATCATAGCTCTGTTGAAGTAGACTGTGATTTTGCTGTGGTCTGATAGGGGTGTCAGTGGACTGACTGTGAACACTCTAAGAGACTCTGGGTTGAGGTCAGTGATGAAGTAGTCTACAGTACTACTGACAAGAGATGAGCTATATGTGAACATATCAAAGGTGTCCCCTCAAAGCCTACCATTGACTATGTACATACTCAGCATCTAACAGAGCTGCAGGAGTTGTGACCCGTTTTTGTTGGTTATGTTGTTGTAGTTGTGTGTAGGGGGCATATGGGGGACGGAATGCAGTCACCTCCAGGTAGTTGTTGTTCTCCCTGTGTGCTGGGTGTCCCTCTCTCTTTCTGTCTCTCTCTGGTATCTCTCCCCCATCTCTCTACCTCTCTCTCGAACAGAATGCATGGCTTCCAACTGGGTGAATGATGAACTGTGACATTCATAGGAACTCCGGGTCCGTACAAAGTTCAAGCCATGAAATGTGCACAAAGCTTCGGGTATTTGATTCCCTCAAATGGCTGCAGCTGACAACCTCATATGAAATGCTTTTAAATGTGAGTGGTTGTGTGTGTGTGTGTGAGAGAGAGAGAGAGAGAGAGAGAGAGAGAGAGAGAGAGAGAGAGAGAGAGAGAGAGAGAGAGAGAGAGAGAGAGAGAGAGAGAGAGAGAGAGAGAAAGAGATTCACAAGTGTTCACAAGACAACAAGCTCGCATATCTTGTTACAGAATGTTTATCTGGGTGAAATAGCTCTCTATAATGTGTAAGTGTTGTACCAAAATAAGATAAATAGGCAACTTATAACACTTATAGCGTATGAATACCTTACACTGTGGCTGCAGCCAATTGTATATAATACAATACAACCTACCCACATGTTTTTAAGTCCCAGCAGAACAATAGTACGGACTTCCACAGTAAGCAAATCAAAGTGTTCTCAAATCCCTGTCCACCTGTCTGATTAGGGTATTTTTGCAGTGTAATGTTATTAGCTGCAGAAGAAGCTGCGGAGCGGTGCACAGGGTGTTGCTTATTAATTGTTGTTGTTGTGTAGAAGCGCCGCTACGTGCACCCACTGATTTAATCATCTAAATTCACTGTCATGGGACTGATGAGACCCAACCATTTTTAGTGCAGTCTGGGTGGTAGCTAGGTTTTGTTTATTTAATTGAACCTTTATTTACCCAGGAAGTCCCATTGAGGGGACAATTTTACAAGGGAGAATATAGTGACCAATATGCTCCATACAACTATTTGTCATTTTCAAAGATAATGAGCTTTTTTTTAAAACATTTAATGAAATAGCACAGTATAAGCAAGAGGAAAGATACTTTTTATTGCATGATTTCATTACATTTTTACTGTTGCGCTTATTCCATAGTCATTGACTCATTAGTAATATGCCGTCAGTGTCTGAGTATTCACTCACCATCGCCCATGACACATTTTCTTGACTAATTGACAGGATAAGGATTGAAAATAGATCCTCCATTACTATTTCCTGTGGACATTTATGAGTTGAGCATTGATCTGTGTGTGCATTCAGCTTCCTCCTCTTAGTTTAATAAGGACCACGGGGTCCACCATCTTGTTTATGTCTCACCTAGAGGAGCACACCGTCCTCCCTTGAGACATCTACTCTCTGCTCTGGATGCCGCACTGCACTCAGCCTTCACCCCAGTCACATGCCGACTACGCCATCTCAGGATGTGTCTTAAATGGCACCCTATTCCCTATATAGTACACTACTTTTAACCAGAGCCCTATGGGTCCTGGTCAAAAGTAGTGCACTATATAGGGAATGGGGTGCCATTTGGGACTAGAACATGTGTTTAGATCTCTGGTTGGTTTATCTGGAAGGACAAGGCCTTAGGTATTCATATTAATTAACCTAGGGTCTTGTTACCTTAACAGAGGGTTACACCAGTCTCTTCCCAGGGGCTAATGGCACCAACTAGGCCTATGGGTCCTAACTAACCTGCAACCTGCAGCTATCTGCAGCCATTAATAAGCAAAATACTCATAGCCAAGAATCATAAAAATTCAACATAAATCATTAGGCTTTGTTTATTTAAATGGTAGATGTTTTCCTACAAAACAATAGAAGTGTCCTTGCTGAGGGGATAATATACTCTGCATAAGATGCATTTATCAGACACATAATGACCACTAGATTTAACCTTTCAGTGCAGTGAGCTAAATCAGGGTCATGCAGAGTGTTTCTTGGTAGTCTTAAACAAATCTACTTTGAAAGAATAGCATACACCTCACACATGCTTATGTGCTTTCAAAAAAAGAAGGCACCTGTACCATATCAGATATAGTTGAAGTTTGAGTTTTGCATCCCAATATTACACTTTATAGGGGACTATTTTACAAGGGAGCCTATACATAACAAAACTGCTTGACATGGAAACACCGGATTTTCTGCTTTAAATTGTCACACCCTGATCTGTTTCACCTGTCTTTGTGCTTGTCTCCACCCCATCCAGGTGTCATCAATCTTCGCCATTATCCCCAGTGTATTTATACCTGTGTTCTCTGTTTCGTTTCGTGAAACATACCAGCATTTTTCCCCTTGCTCTGTCTGTTCTAGTTCCTGTTTTTCCCAGTTTTGACCATTCTGCCTACGCTGACCCTGCCTGCCGTTCTGTACCTTGTCACACTCACTGGATTATTGACCCCTGCTTGCTATGACCCTGAGACTGCCTTCCATTCTGAACCTTATGATTCTGATCTGGATTACTGACCTCTGCCTGCCCTTGACCTGTCGTTTTGCCTGAACCTGTACTAGTAATACACTTTTATTACTTTGACACTGTCTGCATCTGGGTCTTACCTGAAATATGATAGAAAGTGTTATTTATTATTATTTATGAAGCAATGAAAAATATGAATAACATTCCACCTATGAGTCCACTATGTCATTTAACTGCAGGAAAGAGATACAAGATTTTCAAAATAACATTGACTTGCGATTGCAGCCTGTACACTGGGTTAAAAACAACTCAATTTGTGTCAATATTGGACAGAACACATGTCGGGTTATTTTGACCTAGCAGTTGGGTCACTTAACCCATTCCCAGAGCCAAGTTGGGTTGTTGATGTAATGAATACTCAGGGAGAAAAAGGTGTAGATTCACATGCAGAGCGCAGCAGATGTTTATTAAGCCTTCGCAGAAGGCAGGAATCGTGGTCACAGGCAGCCAATGGTCAAACACAGGTAGGCAGTCAAAAAAAAACAATACCTCACAACCATACTGTCAAGGTTGGCTCAAGGAAGCAGGAGAGGCAGAGTCAAGCGCAGGAGACAGAAAATCCGTGAACACACTTTAATGGGCATCCACAATGTCTGAACACGGTAGGGCAGGGCGCATACAAACAAATGCTCCAAAAACACCCCGCTGAACCACAAAGCAGGGACGCAGCCAACAAAACCTCTGCGGCAAACAAAATCACAGGCAGAGGGAAAATAACGTTCCTCAAAACAAAACGACATCAGTCCTGACATAGACAATCACGCACAAAGCACAAACCTACCTAGCTCAGCTAAATCCCCCCCCCCACTAACAACTAAAACAAAACAGGTGCGTGCCTAACCTAGACCTAACCAACAGAAATTGAAACAGAGGATCGATGGCAGCTAGTAGCCCGGCGACGACGACCGCCGAGCGCCGCCCGGGCGAGGAGGGGCGCCACCATCCGTCAGTGTCGTGACACATACAAACAGAAAGAACTGAACTGAATAGGGAGCTGATGAGACCAGGTGAGGAATGAACATCGGTGAAATCAATGAACAAAAATGAAAGACAGGGCTACGTTCCAGAACACAAAGAAACAGGGCTACGTTCTAGAACACAAAGAAACAGGGCTATGTTCCAGAACACAAAGAAACAGGGCTATGTTCCAGAACACAAAGAAACAGGGCTACGTTCCAGAACACAAAGAAACAGGGCTACGTTCCAGAACACAAAGAAACAGGGCTACGTTCTAGAACACAAAGAAACAGGGCTACGTTCCAGAACACAAAGAAACAGGGCTACGTTCTAGAACACAAAGAAACAGGGCTACGTTCCAGAACACAAAGAAACAGGGCTACATTCTAGAACACAAAGAAACAGGGCTATGTTCCAGAACACAAAGAAACAGGGCTACGTTCCAGAACACAAAGAAACAGGGCTACGTTCCAGAACACAAAGAAACAGGGCTACGTTCCAGAACACAAAGAAACAGGGCTATGTTCCAGAACACAAAGAAACAGGGCTATGTTCCAGAACACAAAGAAACAGGGCTACGTTCCAGAACACAAAGAAACAGGGCTACGTTCTAGAACACAAAGAAACAGGGCTACGTTCCAGAACACAAAGAAACAGGGCTACGTTCTAGAACACAAAGAAACAGGGCTACGTTCCAGAACACAAAGAAACAGGGCTACGTTCCAGAACACAAAGAAACAGGGCTACGTTCTAGAACACAAAGAAACAGGGCTACGTTCCAGAACACAAAGAAACAGGGCTACGTTCTAGAACACAAAGAAACAGGGCTACGTTCCAGAACACAAAGAAACAGGGCTACATTCTAGAACACAAAGAAACAGGGCTATGTTCCAGAACTCAAAGAAACAGGGCTACGTTCCAGAACACAAAGAAACAGGGCTACGTTCCAGAACACAAAGAAACAGGGCTACGTTCCAGAACACAAAGAAACAGGGCTATGTTCCAGAACACAAAGAAACAGGGCTATGTTCCAGAACACAAAGAAACAGGGCTACGTTCCAGAACACAAAGAAACAGGGCTACGTTCTAGAACACAAAGAAACAGGGCTACGTTCCAGAACACAAAGAAACAGGGCTACGTTCTAGAACACAAAGAAACAGGGCTACGTTCCAGAACACAAAGAAACAGGGCTACGTTCTAGAACACAAAGAAACAGGGCTACGTTCCAGAACACAAAGAAACGGGGCTACGTTCCAGAACACAAAGAAACAGGGCTACGTTCTAGAACACAAAGAAAAAGAACACAAGGTTGACTAAGAAAATAAAAGCAGAACCTTACAGTTGATGCTGGGTTATTGAGCTACGATAAGAGATAGGCAGTATTGCTGTTACATGTATTTCAAATACGTATTTATTACTTTTGAGTATTTTGTATGCTGTATTACACTGAGCTGAACTACACTACAATTTATTTTGTAACAAAATACAAATGACAGCTTTCAAAGGTATTTTCAAAATATGAAATGCTTTTCAATAGCATTTCTTTATAGAGGTTCACAATTTTGTGTCCCCCTTTTACCTTCCATTGGTATTGAACGTTTTATGGCACTATGGTGTGATAAGAGCTCGTTCTACATTAACTAAAGGTAAATGTACAGTGCCTTCAGAAAGTTTTCACACCCCTGGACCTTTTCCATATTTTGTTGTGTAACAGCCTGAATTGAATGGATTAAATTAAGATTTTGTGTTACTGGCCTACACACAATACCACAATGTAAAAGTGGAATTATGTATTACAAATACAAATGAATTAACAATGAAAAGCTGAAATGTCTTGACTCAATATGTATTCAACCCCTTGTGATGGCAAGCCTAAATAAGTTCAGGAGTACAAATCTGCTTAACAAGTCACATAATAAGTTACAGGAACTCACTTTGTGTTCAATAATAGTGTTAAACATGAGTTTTTATTGACTACCTCATCTCTGTACCCCACACATACAATTATCTGTGAGGTCCCTTAGTCAAGCAGTGAATTTCAAAAACAGATTCAGCCATAAAGACCAGGGAGGTTTTCCAATACCTCGCAAAGAAGGGCACCTATTGGTAGATAAAAAATGTATAAAAAAATACATTGGATATCCTTTTGAGCATGGTTAAATTATTAATTACACTTTCAATGGTGTGTATCTAACGTATATCAATACACCCAGGCACTACAAAGATACAGGCGGCATTCCTAACTCAGTTGCCAGTGAGGAAGGAAACAGTTTAGCTCAGGGAGGCTCAGAGGCCAATGGTAACTTTAAAATAGTTACAGAGTTTGATAGGAGAAAACTGAGGATGGACCAACATTGTATTTACAACACAATACTAACTTAAATTACTGAGTGAAAAGATGGAAGCCTGTACAGAATAAAACATTTTCCAAAGCATGCGTCCTGTTTGCAATGGGTATGTTTGTCATCGATAAGGACTAGGGTGTTTTTAAAGAAAAACGTAAAACCTCTTAAGGATCTGACCCTTTTTTTTCAAATTTTGCCTAAAATGACATACCCAAATCTAACTGCCTGTAGCTCAGGACCTGAAGCAAGGATATGCATATTCTTGATACCATTTGAAAAGAAACACTTTGAAGTTTGTGGAAATGTGAAATGAATGCAGGAGAATATAACATATTAGATTTGGTAAAAGATAATACAAAGAAAAAAACATTCATTTTTTTGTATCATCATCTTTGAAATGCAAGAGAAAGGCCATAATGTATTATTACAGCCCAGGCGCAATTTAGAGTTTGGCCACCAGAAGGCAGCAGTGTATGTGTAAAGTTTTAGACTGATCTAATGAACCATTGAATATCTGTTCAAAATGTTGTATCAAGACTGCTCAAATGCGCCTAATTGGTTTATTGATACATTTTCAAGTTCATAACTGTGCACTCTCCTCAAACAATAGCATGGCATTCTTTCACTGTAATAGCTACTGTAAATTGGACAGTGCAGTTAGATTACCAAGAATTTAAGCTTTCTACCAACTTCAGATATGTCTGTCCTGGGAAATGTTTGGGGGGGGGTGTCCAATAGAGGTTAAATCAGCTTGAAAATCTATGGCAAGACATGAAAATGGCTGTCTAGCAATGAACCACAACCAACTTGAGCTTGAATAATTTTTTAAAGAATAATGTGCACATATTGTTCAATCCAGGTGTGCAAAGCTCTTAGAGACTTACCCAGAAATACGTAATCACTGACAAAGGTGATTCTAACATGTATTGACTCAGGGGTGTGAATACTTCCAGTATCACAGTCATCGCAGGTAAAACGTTTCTGTAACCATTACTGAGAATGCTGTCTGTATTCGGCCGGCTTTTTTCTTTTAAAATACAAAATACATCTATTTTAAGTAAAAACACCCAACTCTTTTCCATGCAGAGGAAAACATGCTAAAAAATCCTCCTGGACCAATCCTCCTCCTTCTTCTTCTTCTTCAAAGCGAGTCCTGTGAATGACAAGAGACAGCTAGGGTGATGTAGGATGAGCGGACAGACAGATATGGATGGATCGATAGACGAGTGCATTTGCAGACATGCGTATTGATAAACTCTGCTGACATCGGGCAAACACTTTGGGCTTATTGGAGGAAACGTCACTCACTCTGGCCATTAGTTTACATGCATTTCAGGTTGCATGTCCTCAACCTGTGACGACAGGGGTAGTAAGGCCATCCTGCACTGACACATGTCACAACACTTTTTTCTGAAGTGTCAAACTAGATTTCACTTGGCGTCATTTCAGGGGTCTCTGAAATGTCTCCAGGTATGAGGTAAAGTTTGGGGTTTTGACAGCCTTGAAAACATTGCCAATATAACCCACAGTGCATTCGGAAAGTATTCAGACCCCTTGACTTTTTCCACATTTTGTTACGTTACAACCTCTAAAATTGATTAAATTGTATTTTTTTTCTCATCAATCTACACACAATACCCAATAATGACAAATCAAAAACACGTTTTTAGCCATTTTTGCTCATTTATAAATATTTAAAAGTATTCAGACCCTTTACTCAGAACTTTGTTGAAGCACCTTTGGCAGCGATTACAGCATTGATTCTTCTTGGGTATGACACTACAAGCTTGGCACACCTGTATTTGGGGAATTTCTCGCATTCTTCTCTGCAGATGCTCTCAGGCTCTGTCAGGTTGGATGGTGAGCGTTGCTGCACAGCTATTTTCCGGTCTCTCCAGAGATGTTTGATCAGGTTCAAGTCCAGGCTCTGGCTGGGCCACTCAAAGACATTCAGAGATTTGTCCCGAAGCCACTCCTGTGTTGTCTTGGCTGTGTGCTTAGTGTCGTTGTCCTGTTGGAAGGTGAACCTTCGCCCTAGTCTGAAGTCCTGCTCTGGAGCAGGTTTTCAGCAAGGATCTCTGTACTTTGCTCAGTTCATCTTTGCCTCGATCCTGACTAGTCTCCCAGTCCCTGCAGCTGAAAAACATCCCCATAGCATAATGCTGCCACCACTATAGATGGTGCCAGGTTTCCTCCAGGCGTGACACTTGGCATTCAGGCCAAAGAGTTCAATCTTGGTTTCATCAGACCAGAGAATCATTTTTCTCATGGTCTGAGAGTCTTTAGGTGCCTTTTGGCAAACTGCAAGCGGGCTGTCATGTGCCTTTTACTAAGGAGTGGCTTCCGTCTGACATGCACTGTCAACTGTGGGACCTTATATAGACAGGTGTGTGCCTTTCTAAATCATGTCCAATCAATTGAATTTACCACAGGTGGACTCCAATTAAGTTGTGGAAACATTTCAAGGATTATCAATGGAAACAGGATGCACCTGAGCTCAATTTTGAGTGTCATTGCAAAGTGTCTGAATTCTTATGTAAATAAGGTATTACTGTTTTTTGTATGTAATAAATTTGCAAAAATTTTGACAAACCTGTTTTTGCTTAGTCATTATGGGGTATTGCGTGTAGATTGCTGAGGATTTAAAAATAATTTAATCAATTTTAGAATAAGGCTGTAATGTAACAAAATGTGGAAAAAGTCAAGGGGTCTGAATACTTTCAGAAGGCACTGTAGTAGTAAGATGCTAAGAGAACGATAACTGAAGACGTGATGAATGCATAAATAAAATAAAAACATCTTCATGGCCCTCTTTCTCCACAAATACTACAAATACATAAGTTCCTAAAGGAGAAAGAAAAATGCAAAAAAAATTACAAATAATTATATTAAAATTACTAAAGTCATATTTCTTGGTTAAAAAATACTGTATTTTGCTCCAGAAATGCATCATTTCTTGACTCTCACAGAGATGCCTTTGCTTGTGGAAACACTCTCTGCAACCAAAGGCCATGTTCTCCACATTGAGGTTGTAATGCCTCAACGACAAGCTTCCAAGCACCAGATCTAGTTTATCAGACTCACGTCCCAAATGGCAACCAATACGATGTATTAACCCCTACAAAAATGTCCATTAATTATAATCCACATAATAATTCACATTTCCTTTTTTCTGCCTGATTATTTTCCTCCTGTAGTGAACTGGCTTCATGTAAGATCCTACATCTGTATAGGGAATAGGGTGCCATCAGGGACTCAGACAGATAAGCTATGTATGTATTCAAACAAGGCTGCCAGTAAATACTCTGGATGAGTGACGCCCAGAGGGACCGACACGGCACCGACCGGCAGTGTGCCCTCTGCGGCCACAGATTGTGCATGTGATGGCCCCTCCTCCAGCCTCCCTACGCGCAGCCCCTCCCAACTCCATGGGCACCGGAGCGGGGTTGCTGGAAGATGGCACCGACAGAGCCCCCTCTGGACGTCCGCGGGTGACCAGCAGATTATCCAACCGGATGGACAGATCCACCAGTTGGTCAAAGGTGATGGTGGCATCCCTGCAGGCCAGCTCCCGTCAAACATCCTCGCACAGGCTGCATCGATAGTGGTCAATGAGGGCCCTGTCGTTCCAGCCTGCTCTGGCGGCCAAGGTCCGGAATTCCAGGGCGAACTCCTGGGCGCTCCTCGTCCCCTGCGTCAAATTGAAGAGCCGTTCCCCCGCCTCTCTACCTTCGGGCAGATGGTCGAAGACGGCCCGGAAGCGGCGGGTGAACACCTCGAAGTGGTCCAACGCCACGTCTCCTTCTCCCCACACGACGTTTGCCCACTCCAGAGCTCTCCCCGAGAGGCATGAGACGAGGGCGGACACTCTCTCCCTTCCTGAGGGAGCTGGGTGAACGGTGGCCAGGTAGAGGTCCAGTTGTAGCAGGAACCCCTGGCACTGTGCTGCCGTCCCATCATACTCCCTGGGAAGGGAGAGACGCATCCCACTGGGACTGGCTCCGGCCGGGACGGATAGAGGTAACCCCGGTTGCGCTGGTCGAGGCACTGGAGAGACATCCTGTCTCTCCCAGCGGTCCATAGTCTGGACAACGCAATCCATCATGGCACCAAGATGATGTAACATGGCAGAGTGTTCCTGGATGTGCTCCTCGACTCCTCTAACCGGGGTACCTGCTCCTACTGACTCCATGGTGGTGTGAAATTCTGTTACGGGTGTGTACTGGAGGCGAAGTCAGGTGCAGGAGAGCGGAGTGTAGTTAACAGGTGCACTTTTAATTCCGGTCCAAACGAACGCACAGAAGTACATACAACGTGCCCAAAACACGGAACATAAATAAAAGTCTGGCGCATAACAATACATACTTAACATCAAAACAATTTCACACAAAGACATGGAGGGGAACAGAGGACTAAATACATTCAGTGTGATTAGGGAAATGAAAACCAGGTGTGTATGGAACAAGACAAAACAAATGGGAATATGAAAAATGGAGCGGCGATGGCTAGAAAGCAGGGGATGTCATCACCGACCGCCACCCGAACCAGGAGAGGAGCCAACTTCGGCAGAAGTCGTGACAATTACGCACACCTACCACCATCGTTACGCGCACCTGCGCCTCATGAGACTCACCTGGACTCCATCACCTTCCTGATTACCTCCCCTATATCTGTCACTCCCTTTGGTTCATTCCCCAGGCAGTATTACTTATGCTTCTCATGTCCAGACGCTACTCTTGTTTTGTATTGTTCCATATTTTTTTTGTATTATTAAATTCAACCCCTGTACTTGCTTCCTGACTCCCAGCGTCTGTGTTACAATAGCGTTACAGAGTCGAGTGGTTAAGGGTTTTAGTGGCAGAGACAGCCATGATGAGCGAGCAGGCTCTGGTCTAAAGTAGTTGCACTACATAGGGAGTAGGGTGCCATTCGGGACACAGACCTTGGTTAAGTGAATAACTAGCTTCCCCGGGCCAGATCCAGTGCTAGCTTTGCAGCCTCCGCTCTTGGGGGTGGTGAGGTTAATATTCTCATGTCATTAGGTCTGCTGGGCCGGGCCGGGCTGATGGCTTATTGAATCAGGCAGCAAATGATTTCCTAATGCTGCAGAGGACAGGCTACTTCAAGGGATGTGGGCTGAGGGGGCTGAGGTCAAGACAGCTCTCTGCTTTGATTAATGACCAAGGATCAGGGGAGCACCATAGGTGGCCCAAAGGTAACAATGTAAGAATGCGACACTGGATTGGTTGTTTGTAGGTAAGAATGTAAGAATGTGATGCTGAATTGGTTGTCTGTAGGTAAGAATGTGACATTGGATTGGTTCCCCAAAGGTAAGAATGTGACACTGGATTGGTTGTCTGTAGGTAAGAAGGTGATACTGGATCGGATTTGAAGGTAATGGGACTGACTGACTTTTTAAGATGATTTTGACCTATGACCTACCTGGCTGTCAAACTTGCAGATAACATATTTTGTCTGGTCCTGGTAGGTTTATACTGAGAAGTGTGCCACCCCCTCTGGTTTATATAATCATAAAAATTATATCCCTGACTTGCTGGATCTCATGTCTTCTGACAGTGTTACAGTCAATTTATTCAATGTGTTGAATTTATAACGTCATATCATTATTCTTGGTTACATTGTGTTACAAACGTGTTTCAGTTTCAAAACATTTCATTTTTTAGTCAACCTAGACGTAATGGTGAGTAGTCACCACCATCTAGTTACACTGAATCTAGTCAGTGATTTCAAACGCCAGATCAGGCCTTCTGAAAGCCACTTGTAAGACAGCTAGCTGTGCCTTATGGACAAAAGACTTATGGGAAAAGACTCACTTTTCCCCACAGAGACATTATATCTAGTATAAGCCTTGATGCCAGACGTGAAAGCCACTTGTAAGACAGCTAGCTGTGCCTTATGGACAAAAGACTTATGGGAAAAGACTCACTTTTCCCCACAGAGACATTATATCTTGTATAAGCCTTGATGCCAGACATGAAAGCCATACAACCACAAGCGTAAATGTTCAACAGTGCTGTTACTATTCTTGATAGGAAACTCCTACTGTAGCTAATAAATCTCTTTCACAAAATGATTGAAAATTATCTGATTGTTTAATTGGAATTAACCGGTCCCCCCTGCACATTGACTCTGTACCGGTACCCCCTGTATATAGCCTTGCTATTGTTATTTTACTGCTGCTATTTAATTATTTGTTACTTTTATTTCATTTTTTTATTTGTATTTTTCTTAAAACTGCATTGTTGGTTAAGGGCTTGTCAGTAAACATTACACTGTAAGGTCTACACCTTCTGTATTTGCTGAATGTGACAAATACAATTTGATTTGATTTTGAATTAGGCCTCAGGGCGGCTTGCTTGAGAAAAGGATGAAAGTTGTGTTAACCACCTGGGTTGTCATTCTCCAGGACCCCATTATCCCTATGCTTATTAGTATCTGACTCAACACAGTCAAACGTGCAGCTAGCTAACCCAGCTACCTGACCCAGCTACCTGACCCAGCTAGCAAACCCAGCTACCTTTGATCTCTCACCATCTCGCTTACACAAATCCCCACTGTTCATCTGGTAAGGTAATTAGCATTTATTAAAAGGTTTCCAGCTCCCTATGTGCATCCCAAACAGCACCCTATTCCTTATATAGTGCACTACTTTTCACAAGGGCTACCCTTGTGTTCATCTTGTTCACCCTCCTCCCTGTAGAAGCTATTGTCCTCACAGGTGCCTCTTGCGCCTCTTATGTGTGTTTGCCATGTCATTCACATTCCTGTCCTCTTACTTATAGTCTCATGTTCAAAGAGATTCGTCCGCCTATTGTTGGGACGTGATAAAGTAAGAGATGGCTAACTGATGTATAGCCCATTGAAAAGAGTTCAGACCTTCACATCTGGTAAAGTGTTAGTCCAGCCTCACTTTGTTTTATACCAAAGCCATAAAGAACAAAGGTCATTATTTAATGTGAATGTGATAGCTATGTTTAGGCTAAATAAGGAAAATAGTAAGATTGGATTCCACTATAATGACAGACACCAAACTAGGATTTCAGACTTGAAATAAATGGATTGTCATTATTTGTACATCATTAGTTGAACATTAATTAAACCGTGTTACATTAAATTAAGAAAATACATACGTAGGTGGTTTGTACCGCTTCAGAATGCCACGAACAAAGTGTTAATGAAACAAGTCTACTTGTCAACATTACTTTACTGCACTGCCTTCTCAGTTGGAAGAAGATTGGGTGTTGACAACTTTGGTGGCTTTTTGAAGACAGGCGACAGTTTATCATTGGTGGTATTCGGGTCAAGGAACTGGTATATTTTTTATTGGTATTGAGCTGCTCTTTCTGACATGCATTACTACAGTCACTAACACCATTTCCTGTTGTAAATTGGATGACACTTTTTGAGTGTTAGTGTGTTAATAACCTGGTCTCACAATGTGTGTCGCACTGGAGAGGAGCTGTAAATTAGATTGTTTTCTATTGGGGAAAATACCAAGTAAATATATCGTAATGCATATTTATTTATTAACATGGGTGTGTTTTCCCATTCATTACATTGTACTCATACAAAATACTTCTTGTCGTATTTGTTGTACCGCAAGCTCACCCAGACCCCAATGCTAAAACAAAAGATGGCTCTTCTTCTTCTCTATTATTGAAAAACAGCAAGCCTCACAGAGAGAGAGAGAGAGAGAAAGAACTCAGCAAGCCTAGTCAAATTCACTTGTAATTCGCCTGTTGCTGTCAACATCATTAGCCCGTCTTTTCCCAAGCCACTTCAGTCACATGTGAAGTGTTCTTTATTGTGTAATGAGCCTAGACTCTGAAAAGACTGCCACTTCAAAGGGCTCTCCTGAAAGCTGTCGCCCATGCAGCCTGCTGACACGTCAAACTGGGATTAAATGTTCCCCCATAACCAGTTCTTTGTTTTCAAATAGGCCTATTGTTTATCTCCACCTCTGGGGTGACAGCCATCAAGAGCAGGCGGAACTGGTGGAACACTGACGCAAGCAATATAGATTCTAGAACAAAATCCTCATATAGCCTACAATTGTTTTATATAGATTTTTGTTATACTTCTATGAGGTTCCTCGGTGTGATTTCACAGCCATTGTTATTTACTGGTCATAGAAACCCATTCTACATAGAGTCTGGCTCTTATAGGGTTATTTCTACTGCTCTGAATACCTTGATTGTCGAAGCCCTGAGAACTCACTCTGTACACAGTTTAAGGTCATATTGCAAAGGAAATTTAACAAGCTAAAGAGCATAAACTTCACTCGGGGGAGTGTTTGTACTGCAATGAACCAGAGCACTAGGGTGGCAGGTAGCCTAGTGGTTAGTGCGTTGGACTAGTAACTGAAAGGTTGCAAGAATGAATCCCCGAGCTGACAAGGTAAAAATCTGTCGTTCTGCCCCTGAACAAGGCAGTTAACCCACTGTTCCTAGGCCGTCATTGAAAATAAGAATGTGTTCTTAACTGACTTGCCTAGTTAAATAAAGGTTACAAAAAGCAAGATATATTGGTTCAGGTCTGTAGTGCTAACACCGTACTGTTCCAGTGTTGAATTGTAATAGCCTATTTGTTACTGGTATTTCATGAGAAAAGAGAGCAGTTACTTAGTCATTTTTGGAAAAGGACATGTCTGTATCCAACATTTAACCATATTCCCTAAAAAGTGCATTACTTTTGACCAGAACCCTATGGGCCAGTACTCTGTTCCAAAATAGTGCGCTATAAAGGGACTAGGGTGCTCTGGTCCAAAGTAGTGCACTATAATAGGGAATAGGGTGCTCTGGTCCAAAGTAGTGCACTATAATAGGGAATAGGGTGCTCTGGTCCAAAGTAGTGCACTATAATAGGGAATATTGTGCCATTTGCAACTGAGACCATTTTTAACCTGGCTTTGACAAAGCACACCAGATTGCACTGAAAACAAAATCCCTAATTGTTATGGAAGGCGAATCTGCCTCCATCTTATGAAAACAGGCCTTTGTCCAAGCAGGGCCATAATGTGTCATCATCCTGGGGCCCCGGGCCTCCTGCCTGGCTGGGACGTTCAGTCTGGACAGCAGGGGTAAGTTCATCCCAAATGGCACACTATACCCTATATAGTGCACTTCTTTTGACCAGAGCCCTATGGGAGCCCTATGGGCCCTGGTCAAAAGTAGTACACTAAATAGGTAATAGGGTACCATTTGGAATGTAGCCCCAGCTTACCTTACAGTAAGAACTACAGAATGCAGCCCCCAGCTTCCCGTACAGTTATAACTACAGAATGCAGTGCCAGCTTCCCTTACAGTTATAACTACAGAATGCATCCCCAGCTTCCCTTACAGTTATAACTACAGAATGCATCCTCAGCTTCCCTTACAGTTATTACTACAGAATGTATCCCCAGCTTCCCGTACAGTTATAACTACAGAATTCCCCCCAGCTTCCCTTACAGTTATAACTACAGAATGCAACCCCAGCTTCCCTTACAGTTATAACTACAGAATGCAGCCCCAGCTTCCCTTACAGTTATAACTACAGAATGCATCCCCCAGCTTCCCTTACAGTTATAACTACAGAATGCAGTGCCAGCTTCCCTTACAGTTATAACTACAGAATGCAGTCCCAGCTTCCCTTACAGTTATAACTACAGAATGCAGCCCCAGCTTCCCTTACAGTTATAACTACAGAATGCTCCCCAGCTTCCCTTACAGTTATAACTACAGAATGCATCCCCAGCTTCCCTTACAGTTATAACTACAGAATGCATCCCCAGCTTCCCTTACAGTTCTAACTACAGAATGCATCCTCAGCTTCCCTTACAGTTATTACTACAGAATGTATCCCCAGCTTCCCGTACAGTTATAACTACAGAATTCCCCCAGCTTCCCTTACAGTTATAACTACAGAATGCATCCCCAGCTTCCCTTACAGTTATAACTACAGAATGCATCCCCAGCTTCCCTTACAGTTATAACTACAGAATGCATCCCCAGCTTCCCTTACAGTTTGGGGTGGCAGGTAGCCTAGTGGTTAGAGCGTTGGACTAGCAACTCAAAGGTTGCAAGATCAAATCCTTGAACTGACAAAGTAAAAATCTGTCGTTCTGCCCCTGAACAAGGCACTGTTCCTAGGCTGTCATTGAAAATAAGAATTTGTTCTTAACTGACTTGCCTAGTTAAATAAAAAAAAAGTAAGAACTACAGAATGCAGCCCCAGCTTCCCTTACAGTAAATCTTCAAACAATTTAGTCAAAGAAAGGAGAGAAAAGCCACAGAAGCAGATTAATAAAAGCCACATCAAATGCCAGGCCTTGACCTTAGGCGCCCCCACACTGAGTCTGCCCTCCCTGTGTAATGAACTACTTTTGACCAGGGCCCATAGGCTAAGTCCCTCAGCAGAGTCTGCTGCTGCCCACACTTCACACCAAATGGTCACAGATTGGCCCTGACAAGCCAGGAGTGAAAACTAGAAACACAGGCAGGCCCTTCACAAGATTACCCAAGATGCATTTCGCTATAGAGCTGGGGAACTGAGGAGGTGAGGGGAGAGGAAGAGAGAAAGAGTAAGAGAGAGAGAGACCACCCCAAGCAAACCCTGGCCACACCCTATATAGGCCCCCCCATATCAGACCTATGCCCCTTCTGCCCACCCCATGCCCCCCACCCCTGCGGCAAGACCTCAATATGACAGCAGGACATATGCCCAGGCCGTGAGCAGAGCAACAGGCCCAACCCCTACTATTACACCCGGCCAAGCCCCATCCTGCAACCTAAGAGGTATGTATCAGATGCTCAACATGCTTTGATCACACCTACTGTGATGGTCCGGGCCTAAACCACATCAACACTAGACACTATGGAACACAAAGCTTTTCCTCATCTGGAATATACAAGGTCTGAGGTCATCTGCCTTTGGCCTAAAGAGCAGGAACCCAGAATTCATCAAAGACATTGGAAATTCAGACATTGTCATCTTACAAGAAACATGGTAAACACCGGTTGTCCTCTAGGTTACAGAGAACTGGTAGTCCCATCCACCAAACTACCAGGTGTGAAACAGAGAAGAGACTCAGGGGGTAATTTGGTATAGCGCAGACCTAACTCTCTCTATTAAATTAGTCAAAACAGGAAGATTTTAAATCTGGCTAGAAATTAATATGGAAATAATCTCAACAGAGAAAAATGTCCTCATGTGTGCTACCTTTATCCCCCAATAGAGTCCCCATACTTTAACGATGACAGCTAATCCCTCCTAGAGGGGGAGAGCAACCATTTCCAGGCCCAGGGACATGTACTAGTCTGTGGTGACTTAAAAGCCAGAACTGGACAAGAACCCGGGACCCTCAGCACACAGGGGGAGAAACACCTACAGTACCTGGAGGTGACAGTATTCCCTCCCCCATATTCCCCCCTAGGCACAACTACGACAGCAGCTCTGTACATAGAGGGGACACCTACAGGTAAGTACACCTATAGCTCATCACTTGGCAGTAGTACTGTAGACTACTTTATCACTGACCTCAACCCAGAGTCTCTTCGAGTGCTCAAAGTCAGTCCACTGACACCCCTATCAGATCACAGCAAAATCACAGTCTACTTGAACAGAGCTATGCTCAATCATGAGGCATCAAATCAAAAGAACTGAATAATATTAAGAAATGCTATAGAAGGAAGGAAAGTAGTGTGGAAATCTGCCAAAAAACTATTAGGCAACAACAAATGCAATCCCTTCTAGACAATTTCCTGGAAAAAATGTTTCACTGTAATAGTGGTGTAAACTTGGCAGTAGAAAACCTAAAAAGTATATTTGACCTCTCAACAAAATGATTCACTATGATAGTGAAGGTGTAAACTTGGCAGTAGAAAACCTAAATAGTATATAGTATTAGTATCTCAGCTTCCATATCAAATCTAAAAATTTCAAGCAGACAGCCTAAGAAAATTGACAACAATGACAAATGGTTTGATGAAGAATGGAAAAACCTAAGAAAGAAAACATAGAGACCCAGAAAACCTGTGTCTACGCCTTCACTATGGTGAATCACTAAAACAATACAGAAGTACACAATGGAAAAAGAGGGAACAGCACGTCAGAAATTAGCTCAATGTAATTGAAGAATCCATAGAATCCAACCCCTTCTGGGAAAATTGGAAAACTCCAAACAGACAACCACACTAAGAGTTATCTATCCAAAACGGAGATGTATGGATAAACCACTTCTCCAATCTTTTTGGATAAATAACAAAGAACATACAGCAAAAACATATACATGATCAAATACAAATCTTAAAATCAAATATTAAAGGCTACCAGAACGCACTGGATTCTCCAATTACATTGAATGAACTACAGGACAAAATACAAAATCATCCAACCCAAAAAAGGCCTGTGAGGTTGATGGTATCCTAAATTAAATGATAAAATATACAGACCACAAAATCCAATTGGCTATACTGAAACTCTTTAACTTCATCCTCAGTTCTGGCATCTTCCCCAATCCACAAAAGTGTAGATACATTTGACTCCAATAAATTACTGTACGACAGACCACGTATTCACCCTGCACACGCTAATTGACAAACAAACAAACCTAAGCAAAGGCAAAGTCTTCTCATGCTTGGTTGATTTCAAAAAAGCTTTCCACTCAATTTGTCATGAGGGTCTGCTATGCAAATTGATGGAAAGTGGTGTTGGGGGAAAAAACATACGACATTATATAATCCATGTACAAAAACAATTGGCAAAAAAACACACACATTTCTTTCCACAGGGCCAGGGGGTGAGACAGGGATGTAGTTTAAGCCCCACCCTCTTCAACATATATTTCAACACATTAGCGAGGGCACTAGAACAGTCTGCAGCACCTGGCCTCACCCTACTAGAATCTGAAGTCAAATGTCTACTGTTTGCTGATGATCAGACTTGGGCCCTGACAGTAAATCTCATTAAGACAAAAATAACGGTGTTCCAGAAATGGTCCAGGTGCCAGGAACACAAATACAAATTCCATCTAGACACCATTGCCCTAGAGCACACACAAAATGATACATACCATCAGCATCACAGGTTTCATCCACAAAGCTGTGAACGATCTGTGAGACAAGGCAAGAAGGGCCTTCTATGCCATCAAAAGGAACATACAATTCTAAATACCAATTAGAATCTGGCTCAAAATACTTGAATCAGTTATAGAACCCATTGCCCTTTATGGTTGTGAGGTCTGGAGTCTGCTCACTAATCAAGAATTTAAAAAATGGGACAAACACCAACATGAGACTACATGCAGAATTCTGAAAAAATTTAAAACACCAAGTAATGCATGCAGAGCAGAATTAGTCCAATACCCGCTAATTATCAAAATCCAGAAAAGAGCCTAAAAGGAAGCGATTCCCGAACCTTCCAAGACAAAGACATCACCTACAGAGAAATGAACCTGGAGAAGAGTCCCCTAAGCAAGCTGGTCCTGGGACTCTGTTCAGAAATACAAACAGACCCAACAGAGACCCAGAACAGCAACACAATTAGACCCAACCAAATCATGAGAAAACAAAAAGATAATTACTTGATACATTGGAAAGAATTTACAAAAAAACTGAGCAAGTAGAATGCTATTTGGCCCAAAACAGAGAGTACACATTGGCAGAATACCTGGCCACTGTGACTGACCAAAAATTAAGGAAAGCTTTGACTATGTACAGACTCAGTGAGCATAGCCTTGCTATTGGCTCTCAAGAGAATACAGGCTATGTGCATGCTGCCCATAAAATGAGGTGGAAACTGAGCTGCATTTCCTAACCTCCTGCCAAATGTATGACCATATTAGAGACACATATTTCCCTCAGATTATACAGACCCACAAAGAATTCCAAAACAAATCAAATTGTATTAACTCCCATATCTACTGGGTGAAATACCACAGTGTGACATCACAGCAGCAAGATGTGTGACCTGTTACCACAAGAAAAGGTCACCCAGTGAAGAACAAACACCATTGTAAATACAACTTATATTTCTGTTTTTTTTTTAATTTCCCTTGTGTACTTTAGCTATTTGCACATCGTCATAACACTGCATATAGACATAATATGACATTTGAAATGTCTTTATTCGTTTGGAACTTTTGTGAGTGTAATGTTTACTCTGCATGTTTTATTGTTTATTTCACTTTTATTTATTATCTATTTCACTTGCTTTGGCAATGTTAACATATTTTTCCCATGCCAATAAAGCCCCTTAAATTGAAAATTGAATTGAGAGAGAAGGAAAGAGAGAGGTGGAGAGAGAAATAGAGAAAGAGAGAGTGTTTGGGGGTTGGTTTTGAGGGATAAGAGAGCCGCAATGAATGAAGAATCACCATAGTAGGTTTAAGTTTATTTGAAAGTGAAACAAAATGGCTCAATTTGACCGCTTAGCCTGCCTAGAATTGGTGGGAGTGAGATACAAGAGCAACATAGAAGTGGACAGCCAAATCAATCCCCTGGTAAGTAGAGTATAAGGGCCAACAAAGCCAGATGTCCACGGATCTTAACACTTCACTAAAGAAGTCTTGGAGGCTTTCTCATTTACACGGGCCAAGTTATCCATTATTATGCCAAAATACATGAATCTAACACTTTCACCTGAATTAGATAAGCCACCAACAGCTGTATGCAAAAAACTATATACAACAATTATAATAATGTAATAAATGTGGGTTTTGCAAAATGCTCTTGTCATCATCATCACAGAACCATCAAAACTTTCTCCCGTCATCATGTGACTTGGACTCCAAAAAACTTAAGTTGTTTTTTGGGGTATCTTTACTTCACTTTACTATTTATATTTTTGCCAATGTTTGCTGTTACTTCACTACATTGATGAAGAAAATAATTTACTTTTTACTCCATATATTTTCCCTGACACCCAAAAGAACTCATTACATTTTGAACGGTTAGCAGGACAGGAAAATGGCCCTATTCACACACTTATCAAGAGAACATCCCTACTGCCTCTGATCTGGTGGACTCACTAAACACAAATGCTTCATTTGCATATTATGTCAGAGTTTTGGAGAGTGCCCCTGGCTATCCGTATATAAAAACTTTAACAAATGTAATTATGCCGTCTGGTTTTCTTATTATAAAGAATTTGAAATAATTTATACTTTTACTTTTATTTTGAAACGTAGTTATGTTTTACTAATTACATTTACTTTTGATACTTAAGTATATTTAAAACCAAATACTTATAGACTTTTACTCAAGTAGAATTTTACTGTGTGACTTACACTTGAGTCATTTACTATTAAGGTATCTTTACTTTTACTCAAGTATGACAATTGCATACTTTTTTTCCACCACTACTGACACCTACCCCCTTAAAAGCGGAACGAGGTATTTGACCCCATCCCGCTGGACATGCGGCACTGGATGAATGAATTGCCTAACAGTGATTCTTCATCCTACGTTGACATGCGTGCATCCTAAATGTCACCACATTCCCTTTATAATGCACTACTTTTCACCGAGGGCTCTGTAGTAATCCACACCGGCAAAATAAAATACTTGTGTGTTTTGGCATGTCGTAAACTGTTCAGACAATTCATTAAATCTGAATGTAGCCTCGAATTAGCCAGTGAAGCAAGAGGTTTCAAGACTAGGCCATGAGACCATACACCAGTCACAGTTAATATGGTCTGACAGATAGAGACGCCCTCCCTGCGATCTTAATCACTAAAATAATAAAACACATCAAGGTATTAGTACATATTGGATTGTTTTTCAAAGAAGCCTAACAACCTTACGCTGTTAATCAAATCAAAGTTTATTGGTTGCATACACAGATTTGCAGATGTTATCGCAGGTGTTTATGTTTCTAGCTCCAACAGCGCAGTAATATCTATCAATAAAAAAAATACACCCATAATCCAGAAAAATAAAATAAATTATAGGATGAGCCATGACTAGAAAACAGTATATACATATAAAGTGGGTGAAACAGTATGTAAACATTATTAAAATGACCAGTGTTCAATCTCTAGAGTACCAGCGGGTAGAACAGTGAACAGTGACTAAGGTTCAGGGCAGGGTATTCGGGGGAGGCTAGTGACAGTGACTAAGGTTCAGGGCAGGGTATTCGGGGGAGGCTAGTGACAGTGACTAAGGTTCAGGGCAGGGTATTCGGGGGAGGCTAGTGACAGTGACTAAGGTTCAGGGCAGGGTATTCGGGGAGGCTAGAGACAGTGACTAAGGTTCAGGGCAGGGTATTCGGGGGAGGCTAGTGACAGCGACTAAGGTTCAGGGCAGGGTATTCGGGGGAGGCTAGAGACAGTGACTAAGGTTCAGGGCAGGGTATTCGGGGGAGGCTAGAGACAGTGACTAAGGTTCAGGGCAGGGTATTCGGGGGAGGCTAGAGACAGTGACTAAGGTTCAGGGCAGGGTATTGGGAGAGGCTAGTGACAGTGACTAAGGTTCAGGGCAGGGTATTGGGGGGAGGCCAGTTACAGTGAAAAGTTCAGGGCAGGGTATTGGGGGGAGGCTAGTTACAGTGACTAAGGTTCAGGACAGGGTATTGGGGGAGGCTAGTGACAGTGAAAAGTTCAGGGCAGGGTTCAGGGCAAGCTTGGGGCGTGCTCTCTCTGCTGTCTCCTGAAGTCCACAATCTGCTCCATCATTTTGTTGATGTTGAGGGAGAGGTTATTTTCCTGGCATCACTCCGCCAAGGCTTTCACCTCCTCCCTGTAGACTAGCTCATCATTGCTTTTGACACATGAGGTACACAACATCTGATCTATATACTGTATTAAAAACAAAAAACAACGTTTTTTGTGAGAAGTAGACATTGGTCTGAAAAGAAAATCACATGAGCACCACAAAGCCTACTTCACCCATGCTCTACCAACGTTTTCCAGCAGGCAGCGTTGACCTACTACAGTAGCTATGTTAGATGTATATACAGTATACACCGCTAATGTGGACACCTGCTCGTCAACCAGTTCATTCGAAAATCATGGCAATTAATATGGAATTGGTCTTCTCTTTGCTGCTATAACAGCTGTATCTCAGTGCTAGAGGCGTCACTACAGACACCCTGGTTCGGATCCAAGCTTCATCACAACCGGCCGTGATTGGAAGTCCCATAGGGCGGCGCACAATTGGCCCAGCGTCGTCCAGGTTTGGCCGGTGTAGGCCGTCATTGTAAATAAGAATTTGTTCTTAACTGACCTGCCAAGTTAAACAAAGATTAAATAAAAATAAAAAATAAAAGCCAAACCCAGATCCATTCGTTGGACTGCCAGATGGTGATTTTCTTCACAATAACAGCACTTACAGTTGACCAGAGCATCTCTAGCACGGCAGGAGTTAGACGAAAAGGTGTAGAGGTGGCATCCAGCAGAGGCCAGATGCTGCTGGAAGCAATTTTAACTCCAAGTGGGCTGTCATGTGCCTTTTACTGAGGAGTGGCTTCCGTCTGGCCACTCTACCATAAAAACCTGATTGTTGGAGTGCTGCATAGATAGTTGTCCTTCTGGAAGGTTCTACCATCTACACAGAGGAACTCTGGAGCTCTGTCAGCGTGACCATAGGGTTCTTGGTCACCTCCCTGACCAATGCCCTTCTCAACCGATTGCTCAGTTTGGCTGGGCGGCCAGCTCTAGGAGTCTTGGTGGTTCCAAACTTCTTCTATTTAAGAATGATGGAGGCCACTGTGTTCTTGGAGATCTTGAATGCTGCAGAAATGTTTTGGTACCCCTCCCCAGATCTGTGCCTCGACACAATCCTGTCTTGGAGCTCTACGGACAAATTCGACCTCATGGCTTGGTTTTTGCTCTGACATGCACTGTCAACTGTGGGACCTTATATAGACAGATGTGTGTCTTTCCAAATCATGTCCAATCAATTGAATTTACCACAGGTGGACTACAATCAAGTTGTAGAAACATCTCAAGGATGATCAATGGAAACAGGATGCAACTGAACTCAATTTTGAGTCTCATTGCAACGTCTGAAAGTCCTTGCTTTTTATCTCTATGTAGGACTGTGACTGAAGCCATGATTTAATTAGTGCATACTTTAATTACTCAATATCTTAAATCAGAGCCTTTGAATTTAATTGAACTTTTTCATGCTCCGTGTGCCCTGGCTAAACAATTTGTGAAGAAAATATTTAATAAACAACATTGATTATTATTCTGCATTGATTATTATATCGTTAGGGATGGATCAGTCCCCGGAGTTTCCTAGCCCTGTAAAAGAACAGATTGTAAAACATTACTCACAATAACACATATGTTATAATCGCAGATAACTTACTTAAAATTCAATCTACTTTGGCATCATTATCATGTATCAATGTAATGAATGGCTCATTCAGAGTATGGTAATTATAATTTGATAAATCATCAGCAGAAAATTAACTGGATGCCAAAACATTCATTGGAAAGGGGTGTTGAATCGAGGATGATTGTGGTGATGAATTGCGTTAATCGTGCACAGTATGAATCCAGTGAAATGGCTAAGCAGCCCAAGATGGATGGGGCACAGAAGCTGCAAGGTCAGAACACAACACAGAGAGAGAGAGAGAGAGAGAGACGAGCCCAGGGAAGCAGAGAGAGGGAAGGAGATTGGGAGGAACAAAAAGGCTGTGACTATGCACAATTTTTACGAGACTCATTTTTCTTCCTGGCTTTTTTTATTGTACGCCCTGGACTCTGCTTTGATGAGATTGTTACGTACTCCATCAGTGGGTTTTAGAAACTTATTTTAAGGACAGTTTTTATTTTACCCTTTAGTACGTACCAAAGCTTCCTCCAACCCCCATGTGATAATTGTGATTCCCTTGTGGATGTGGAGCCCCCCCCCCCCCCAACGTGTGTCTGGTGTCAGAGGTCAAACCTCCACCAACCAGATGGAAGCAGAATGTTCATCATGGAACACTGTCACCTGGTAACCCGTTCCATCCACTATTAAAATGTCCTCTCTCTTTCCAGAATGTACCACGGGGTTCCCACTGGTTTACAACAACAATCCCACCCTTGGCTCTGGTCAAAAGTAAGGCACCATATAGGGAATAGGGTACCATTTGGGACACAACCCAACAGCGAAAAAGGAAGGGTGTTTCTGACACTTGGCTGCCTCATTCATCAATCCCCTTCATTCGTGGGCCCCCGTCTAACGGTGAAAATGAAAAGATTTCACAATACCGAGTGCCAGGCAGAAGCACATTCCAGCAGTCAATCAATCAATCAAATGTATTTAGAAAACCCTTTTTACATCAGCAGAAACCGAGCCAAAAAGCCCCAAACACCAAGCAATGCAGTCATCCATCATGCAACAATCGCCAGTCAGGCTTCCCAGCAGCCAACCGGACAGACGTAGCGTAGACGTACATTTCACTGACCTAATCTGTGATGCCTTACTGGGCTGGGTGCCACCTGCTGGAGACTTCTTAAAGGATCCCTTCATTAGTGGTAGTTATCCAGAAGTAGAGTCTGGGTCTTTGTACAAAATGGCACCCTAGTTCTACAATAGTACACTAAATTTGACCATGGCCCTGGTCAAAAGTAGTGCACTACAAAAGGAGTAGGGTGCTATTTGGGATGTAGAGGAGTCTGGGAGAAGACTGAGGACTGAAGCCTATCAGTTATAGAGTGGAACCAAGGTATTCAACCTCTCCACCTATCCATCCACCGTCACTAGCGTATGCATGTTTGATCACAAGCCCAGTTGGTGATTTTCAATTTCAGTACATAATGAGGATTTCAAGATTACGTCAATGAAATACAATCCAAACATTTCATGCTATATTAACTGATAAATGCTTTCGTTTATCCTCATAAAATTATAACATAAGGCCAGGAAATATATTTCACCACATGTTCAATACACAAACTGCACATGAAACCCCAAACCAACTGAAACAACAGCAGTAAATACATCACCAACTGAAACAACAGCAGTGAATACATTACCAACTGAAACAACAGCATTAAATACATTACCAACTGAAACAACAGCAGTAAATACATCACCAACTGAAACAACACAAGTAAATACATTACCAACTGAAACAACAGCAGTAAATACATTACCAACTGAAACAACAGCAGTAAATACATTACCAACTGAAACAACACAAGTAAATACATTACCAACTGAAATAACAGCAGTAAATTCATTACCAACTGAAATAACAGCAGTGAATACATCACCAACTGAAATAACAGCAGTGAATACGTTACCATCTGAAACAACAGCATTAAATACATCACCATCTGAAACAACAGCAGTAAATACATCACCAACTGAAACAACAGCAGTAAATACATCACCAACTGAAACAACAGCAGTAAATACATTACCAACTGAAACAACAGCAGTAAATACATCACCAACTGAAACAACAGCAGTAAATACATTACCAACTGAAACAACAGCAGTAAATACATCACCAACTGAAACAACAGCAGTAAATACATTACCAACTGAAACAACAGCAGTAATTCTTTGTGGACCTCGCTCCCATCCCACTGAAGTCACAGAACAGACAACTTGTGTTTTATGTAGGTACATTATATCTGCCCAAATCCCCTCTCTGACTGACTTCTTCAGTATTCTCTCCCCTCCCACTGTGGCGGCAGTAGGCTAGGTTCAGCTAGGTTACCTTGCTGCTGTGAGATAGCTAGCCTCCTTCTCTCTGGTTCTCTCTGGCTCTCTCTGGCTCAGACAGTCCCAGTTCAACCCAGTGCTCTGTTGAGTGTTAGCATACAGGAGGACAGGACCAGGACTACATCCCAAATAGCACCTTATTCCCTGTACAGTGCACTACTTTTGACCAGGGCCCATAGGCCTCTGGTCAAAAGTAGTGCACTATAAATGAAACCGAGTGGAATTTGGGATCCATACAGGGGCTGGGAGAGATGAGTCCTCTGCTCTGCTCTCTGACCCCAGCACTGGCAATTATAGAGAGATAATTCCCTAAACCCCACAGCTGAGTTTGTTTCTGGCACATTTCCCCTTATCTCTGGCTAGCCAGCTACCAGTTGGTCTTCCTGGTACATATATTACAGCTGTGTAATGTGACCTGTCTACTTTGCCTACTAAGTCTCAAAAGGGAACAATGATTACGTCCCATTTGACACAATTTTCATATAATGCAACAACTTTTGACCAGTCAAACATGGTGCACTAAATATGGTATAGGCTTCCATTTGGGACCTATCCAATAAAACTTCTAAAACATCCTCATACTATATATGTCATTCTACCAGATGCAAGGTAGAAATCAAATACAACTTAGATATGTTCAACAGAGAAATAATGACGGGGGGGAAATAACCTTTTAATCTCAACAGACAGGGAGGGATGTTTTGTCCCAAATGGTGTTGTACTTTATGCACTGCTGATCATAACAGTTCTCAATAGCACAACTGTATGATTCCACTCAACTCGTTGACTTGACGACAGCCACAGGAGCTGGTCGGGGTGTTTTAGAGCAGGAGTACTGAAAGATGCTCAGGCATGATTTGTGTGCCAGAGGTTTTCAGGAAAGTGTTGAGAGTTAATGGTGTACAACCGGTTTTCTTTCTTACCTTCAACAGAGAATTTCACCCATCCAGCGTATTGACCGCTAACTGTGTTTCCATAGTATATCACACATTTTTACCAAAGCATATCAAACATTGTTTCCATAATATATCACACATTGTTTCCTTAATATATCCCACATTTTTTCTGTAGTATATCAAACATAGTTTCTATAGTATATCACAGATGGTTTCTGTAGTATATCCCACATTTTTTCTGTAGTATATCAAACATTTTTTCTATAGTATATCACATATTGTTTCTATAGTATATCTCACATTGTTTCCGTAGTATATCACACATTGTTTCTATAGTATATCTCACATTGTTTCTATAGTATATCACAGATTGTTTCTATAGTATATCACAGATTGTTTCTATAGTATATCACACATTGTTTCTATAATATATCACATATTGTTTCCATAGTATATCACATATTGTTCCTATGGTATATAACACATTGTTTCTATAGTATATCACAGATTGTTTCTATAGTATATCACATATTGTTTCTGTAGTATATCACATATTGTTTCCATAGTATATCACAGATTGTTTCTGTAGTATATCACATATTGTTTCTATAGTATATCACATATTGTTTCCATAGTATATCACATATTGTTTCTATGGTATATAACACATAGTGAAGCCTACATGTCACACTTTACACGTACAGTAGGGTAAACATACCCATTAAGCCTCCTCCCATGTATGGATTGAAAATAAAAATACATTATTTAGGTCATATTTTTACATGGTATCAAATTAATGAAACTAAGAAAATACAAATACTTCTCTCAATAGCAAATGTGCAACAATGGTTTACTGTGGCCATTATCATCTAATAATTGGATAAACAATTTCCTTTTCTCAAATACAAATTACAATCCGAATACATGCAACAAATTGAAGTTGCATCATCCGCAAGCAGCAAATATACTCCCTTGTCATCTCCAAGCCCTGGTTTGTCTGTGTGACTGTAATGCTCAATATTCTTCCTATTTTGTTAAGTATCTGCAATTATCTCCCTGTCAAAAGTGACAAATTCTCCCCATATCCTGCTTGGCAGTTCCATCAGCCGGACACCAGGCTCATGTGATGGAGACCAAATCACCGCCATAGCTCTGAGGCCTGACAGACAATGTGGTGCTCTGAGGCCTGACAGACAATGTGGTGCTCTGAGGCCTGACAGACAATGTGGTGCTCTGAGGCCTGACAGACAATGTGGTGCTCTGAGGCCTGACAGACAATGTGGTGCTCTGAGGCCTGACAGACAATGTGGTGCTCTGAGGCCTGACAGACAATGTGGTGCTCTGAGGCCTGACAGACAATGTGGTGCTCTGAGGCCTGACAGACAATGTGGTGCTCTGAGGCCTGACAGACAATGTGGTGCTCTGAGGCCTGACAGACAATGTGGTGCTCTGAGGCCTGACAGACAATGTGGTGCCTTGGAAAAGCTACGCCCAGGAAGAAAAAAACACCCTCCTCCCCTCCTCTCCTCCAGTCCTCCTCTCCTCTCCTCCTCTCTTCCTCCTCCTCTCCCCTCCTCCCCTCCTCTCCTCCCCTCCTCTCCTTCTCTCTTCCTCCTCCACTCCTTCTCCTCTCCCCTCCTCCCCTCCTCTCCTCCCCTCCTCTCCTTCTCCTCCCCTCCTCCCCTCCTCTCCTTCTCCTCCTCTCCTCCAGTCCTCCTCTCCCCTCCTCCCCTCCTCTCCTCCCCTCCTCTCCTTCTCTCTTCCTCCTCCACTCCTTCTCCTCTCCCCTCCTCCCCTCCTCTCCTCCCCTCCTCTCCTTCTCCTCCCCTCCTCCCCTCCTCTCCTTCTCCTCCTCTCCTCCAGTCCTCCTCTCCCCTCCTCCCCTCCTCTCCTCCAGTCCTCCTCCTCTCCTCCTCCCCTCCAGTCCTCCTCTCCCCTCCTCCCCTCCTCTCCTTCTCCTCCCCTCCTCCCCTCCTCTCCTTCTCCTCCTCTCCTCCAGTCCTCCCCTCCTCTCTTCCTCCTCCTCTCCTCCACTCCTTCTCCTCCTCTCTTCCTCCTCCTCTCCTCCACTCCTTCTCCTCTCCTCCAGTCCTCCTCTCCCCTCCTCCCCTCCTCTTCTTCTCCTCCTCTCCTCCACTCCTCCTCCTCTCCTCCACTCCTTCTCCTCCTCTCCTCCAGTCCTCCTCCTCTCCTCCTCTCCTCCAGTCCTCCTCTCCCCTCCTCCCCTCCTCTCCTTCTCCTCCCCTCCTCCCCTCCTCTCTTCCTCCTCCTCTCCTCCACTCCTTCTCCTCCTCTCCTCCAGTCCTCCTCTCCCCTCCTCCCCTCCTCTTCTTCTCCTCCTCTCCTCCACTCCTCCTCCTCTCCTCCTCTCCTCCTCTCCTCCAGTCCTCCTCTCTCCTCCTCCCCTCCTCTCCTTCTCCTCCTCTCCTCCACTCCTTCTCCTCTCCCCTCCTCCCCTCCTCTCCTTCTCCTCCTCTCCTCCCCTCCCCTCCTCTTCCTCCTCTCCTCCTCTCCCCATGAGAGGAGTTCAAATACAGCAGATTCTATATAGGCTTCATCCCAAATGGCACCCTATTCTCTATATAGACCAGATCAAAAGTAGTGCACTATATAGGGAATAGGCTGCCATTTGGGACGTAATATGAGAATTATTAATCGACTTTGCAGAGGGGCCGTTTAATCTTGTGCCAAGTCGCAGTCATCGTTTTACCTTGGGCTGGTTTCTCCTTACAGATACAGAAAAACAGGAACAATGCTTCCTACACTGCAAAGACAAAGGGAGTGTGTTGTTCTGCTGCAGCAGTGTCAGTGAGATAATAACCTGATTAATTAGGCTTTTTTTTATATATAGTATCAGAGGAAATACAACGAGATTATGAGAGAAGAGATCAGACACACAAGCATGTTATAGCACTACATTGCTTTGGTCCAGTGATAATTCTAATATTTTTTAAATTATGTTCAAAGACCAACACATCCTGTATGAATGCTATACTTTATTGCGTCAACAAGTGCAGCATGGTGGTCTATGAACAACGATCAGAAAAGCGGTGAAGTCTAGACCTATGGTAATGCCATGTGTATACTCCATTACAAATACTCCTTAAATCCTGACCAATGTGTACGACTAAACAGATACATTTGTGTATCGAGTATCCACTAAACATGTCATTGTTTTCCACTTCCCTCACCCCAACCTCCTCCCAGTCCATTTCCACCAGACAAATACCCTGCATGTTTTTAACAGCACCGTGCTAGTTTGGTACAGAGACGACAGAAAGCACACCTCCTCTGAAATGTGCATCATCTGCTCCCACACGGGAGTCACAAGTCAGGTCCCAAAGCCAGAATGACATGTCAATCAGAAGGACGTGATAGGGCATTACATGACCCCTCTCGGCTCTTTGATCTCGCACCCCCCATTTGAACCGAGCCTCAACGACTGAAGTGATTGGTTACCCCAGGTGAACGAGCTACCTGATAGGTTAGTTTATCTATGCCAAGCAAAAAGCTAGGCTATAATCACCCTGGGTGTTTTTTTGTTATTGTTGTCTGTATCTATCTATTCGTCATCAGAGATGAACTCAAACCTTTCAGAGAGTGTTTGGCTGTGTTTCACTTGGAAAAGGACTTTCTGTCAGCTCCGTTGCAATTTCCTTCCATTCTACTTTAACAGTAGAAAACTAAGAACATTAGTTTTAATGTGTCTTGCCAAGCCTAAATGAAAAGATAGTTAACTCTAATGGCCCTACAATTAATGAAAAAGAGCTAACTAATGACACTACAATTAATTGCCCAAATAGACAGACATCCATTGACTTTATTACTTGATAATGGATTATACCATTAAGTCAGCCAGGGTCACCTTGTGTATCAGACACAATGGCTAATATATTGGAATAAGATACTTTCAGATAGGACTGCTAAAACGGATTAGAAGTTTCCTCATCCACCATGCTGAGGCATGTTCTCCCAGGAGTGTTTTGTGTGTGCGTGTGCGTGTGCGTGTGCGTGTGCGTGTGCGTGTGTGTGTGTGTGTGTGTGTGTGTGTGTGTTTGTGTGTGTGTGCGCGTGTAACCCTAACCCATGTAGGTGTGTGTTTAGAAATAACCCTTAACAGATCCCAGCCCATCAAGGGGCAGATCCACAGCCCTTTACTGCAGTCAAATGACCAAATCGCCATCTAGTGGCCTCAAGGGTGGAAAATCCGGGGTTTCTATGTCAAACAGTTTAGTTATATTTCAGGCTTCTGTGATGTACATAAAGTGTAATATTGGGACGCAAACTCTGACATGGTACAGGTGTCTTCTTTTTGTAAGCCTATAACCATGTGTGTGAAGGGTGTACTTTTGTTTCAACGTAGATTTATTTAAGACTTCCAAGAAACAATGATTTAGCCTACTGCAATAAAAGGTTAATCATTAGAGTTAAATTCTAATCTTGGAGCCAAAAGTTCATCATTAATATAGTCACAATGTTTTTTTAATGCATCTTTGCTATTTTTATTGTCTCTGCATTTTGAAGCGTAAGTTGTGATGCATTCTTGGTTGAGTAAGTCCACATCCAAAACACTTCAAAATGTCACATTCAGAACTACAATGTCAACATTCAACTGTACCTTTGGTATTTGGTATTTTATTATAGATCCCCATTAGTCGTTGCAAAAGCAGCAGCTACTCTTTCTGGGTTCCACACAAAACATGAAACATAATACAGAATGACATAATACAGAACATCATTAGACAAGAACAGCTCAACGGCAGAACTACATACACTTTCCATACTGTGAATGTGTTCCTTGGAAAAAGAGTTGAGAGAATTGAAAGCTAGAAAGAACAAAAACAACCACCAAGTCCCAATCCTAAAAGTGTGTCGGTGTCCCAAATGGCACCCTACTCCCTATATAGTGCACTACTTTTGAGCTATGTGGGTCATTTGGGAGGCAGCCTCTGTATTATGGGCCCCACAATAGTATGGCATTGGTTGATGCTCAATGTTAAGTTCAAATCTCCCTACCAGATCAGATCTAAGCCAATATGACACCAATGTTGATGAAACCTCGCAAATTAACTTGGGAGGGTTACAACACACTCTGCGCATCTCGTCATGATCCGTTCGACCGTCATTGAGAACAACATATCCGCATACCAGATTTTTTTACAGGGTCGTTAGGATTTAGGTTTATTGCCACCGCCTAGCTCAAATTCTAGACATCGGATGAAAACTAGACCGCAGTCCATAAGGTGACCATTAGACTAGGTTCCATTTGGACTAAAGAAGTGTAACTACACACTGGGCATACCTCCTCTGTACAGCCACCAGTTGTGTGCTGCTGTTCGTGCAAAAATAATTGTTCTTAACTGACTTGCCAAGTTAACTATAAAAGTGAACAAAGCGCAACAGTTTTTTTAAAATAAATGAATAATTTATTGCTCTCACGTGCCTATTGACAATCAATGTTGTGCTACCTTTTTGTGGCATTTTTTGACAATGCTAACATATTTTTCAGCTGAATCTCAGAGTTCTAAAACCAGGTCCAGCAACTTGGTTGCTGTGCAACAGCAGCACTGCTTGTAGATAGCTGGAAGCTAGCAGCAGCTATATAGCTAGCTAACACCAGTCGGCTAAGAGGCAAGCTAAGAAAGCAAAAGAAGTTAGCCATATTTTACTGTTGAAAGTTTTTCATATACAGTGCCTTTAAAAAAGTATTTATACCCCTTGACTTATTTAACATTTTGTTGTGTTACAGCCGTAATTCATAATTGGATTAACTAGTTTTTTTCCCTCCCCCATCAACACACAATACGCAATAATGACGAAGCGAAAACACATTTGTCATTTTTTTTGCTAATTTATTGAAAAATAAATACAGAGATATCTCAGTTACATAAGCATTCACAACCGTGTCAATACATGTTAGAATCACCTTTGTCAGCGATGACAGCTGTAAGTCTTTCTGGGTAAGTCTAAGAGCTTTGCACACCTGGATTGTACAATATTTTCACATTATTCTTTTTAAAATTCCAGGAACATTCAATGTCGTCTTGGTAAGAAACTCCAGTGTATATTTGTCTCCCAGTGTCTGATGGAAAGCAGACTGAACCAGGATTTCCTCTAGGATTTTGTCTGTGATTAGCTCAATTCAGTTTATTTTTATCCTAAAAAACTCCCTAGTCCTTGCCGATGACAAGCATACCCATAACATGATGCAGCCACCACCATGCTTGAAAATATGAAGAGTGGTGCTCAGTGATGTGTTGGATTTGCCCCAAACATAACACTTTGTATTCAGGACATAACATGAATTTCTTTGTCAATTCATTTTCACATTTACTTTAGTGCCTTATTGTAAACAGATGCATGTTTTGGAAATATTTTTATTCTGTACAGGCTTTCTTCTTTTCACTCTGTCATTTACGTTAGTATTGTGGAGTAACTACAATGTTGTTGATCCTCAGTTCTCTCTTATCACAGCCATTTCCTTCCTCTCCGGCCAACCGAGCTAGGAAGGACGCCTGTATCTTTTCATTTATTTTTTTTTGTAAATTTTATTTAACCTTTATTTAACTAGGCAAGTCAGTTAAGAACAAATTCTTATTTACAATGACGGCCTACCTCGGCCAAACCCGGACGACGCTGGGCCAATTGTGCGCCGCCCTATGGGACTCCCAATAATGGCCGGATGTGATGCAGCCTGCAATCAAATCAGGGACTGTAGTGACTCCTCTTGTACTGAGATGCAGGGCCTTAGACCGCTGTGCCACTCGGAGCCCAAACTGGGTGTATTGATACACCATCAAAAGTGTAATGAATAACTTCACCATGCTCAAAGGGATATTCAATGTCTGCTTCTCAAGTGCCTCTCATTTGAGAGGCATACATAGCATCCGACCACATTGAATTTCAGTGTGGGAGCCATTGGGTTCCTCTCTGACCTTGGCATTTCTTCTCCACGCTCTCTGTTCTCTCTCTGTTCTGATTATTGATAATGCTCTGCCTGCAGGGCCTCTTCTCTCTCTGTTCTGATTATTGATAATGCTCTGCCTGCAGGGCCTCTTCTCTCTCTGTTCTGATTATTGATAATGATCTGCCTGCAGGGCCTCTTCTCTCTCTGTTCTGATTATTGATAATGCTCCGCCTGCAGGGCCTCTTCTCGTTTGTCATGATTATTGAAGAATTTGTAAAGTGTCATCTCTGATCTCAGATCAATGGCTTGTCGACTCCTGATTTGTCATATTGATAGCGCAAACAGCCTTTCATTTCTAAATGAGACTCTTCTTTACAGCCTTTCTCAATGAGACCCCTGTGGTTCTATTAACTGTCTATATAGGTCAGTCTATATATATATCATCCCCCCAATATATCACCCTGACAGTTTTATATAACACGCACACACACATGCGCACGCACACACATGCGCACGCACACACACACACACACACACACACACACACACACACACACACACACACACACACACACGCTCACACACGCACGCACACACACACAAACCACACACAGCGGTACTGTCTTACTATTGACCCCACCAATCTAAAAAATGACTAAGAGTTTACAGTATTATTTCAATTCCATATACAGAATATACGTGCAGGTTAACTGTGAAACAACCAAGGGCCTGCCTACCACAAGTTCAAAGCTATGATCTTCAAAGATAACAGGCTTTATTGAATTACATTGATAGAGAGAGAGGTGATGGGGGGGGGGGGGGGGGGTTGTGGAACAATAACCTATAACTGGTATAGACTACGGCTGTGTCCCAAGTGGCACCATTTCCTGTATAATGCATAATGCACTACTTTTGACCAGAACCCTACGGGCCCTGGTCAAACACTGCACACGATATAGAGAATAGGACGTCATATGGGACACAGCCTTGTAGACACGACTAGCTGATGATCTGTCTCCATAAAGGACTGGTACTGTACCTGTAACCAGCCCAGTAACCAGCCCACAGACATGACCCAGTCCATGTCTGTCTATACCTATGCCACCATATTCCTTTTCCCCCGTACTCTCTCTGCGAATGGCTGAGCAGGCCTGACAGGCGGATTCAGTTTCGTCTGGATGTATTTAAATGCACTTTCCTGCTCTGACAGCCAGCCTTTTCTGTTCTGTTCTGCCAGCCACTTTCTAGCGCCAGCCCGCATCCCAAATGGCAACCTTTTCCCTATATAGTGCACTACTTTTGATCAGAGGGCCCTGGTCAAAAGTAGTGGACTATATCGGGAAAGGTTGCCATTTGGGTCACAGCCCCAGTCTTCACAATACTCTGGGCAGCTACTACGTTGACAGACCCCTGTCACTACCCATCATCCTCTGCTCCTGCTCTGCTCTACACTAGATCCCGCTCTCCCGCCTCTAAGCACGCAGACCCACTTTCACAATTATTTATTTTGACAAGCCATCCATCAGCTTTAACTTTAAAGCACTTTCTACTGATATCCATTGTTACACTTCTGTGCTGTCTTTTCACGCAGCCAGCCAGGCAGCAAGTGCGGCACTCTGTGAGAGGATATGTGAGAGAATATGATACCACATTTTCAAACTAGCGAACCGTGTAAATCTACTTTGTCTCTCTTTGCTATTTTTTTCCAATTTTATACGTTCCATTTTACGGGGTGAATTATGCATATTTGTTGGGAATAATATGCCCTTGTCAAATCCGATTAGTGTGCCCTAAATTGCGCTGTCAAAAAGGGTTCTAATTTGTCAGCTATTGGAGGGGCGTGGACTCAAGTCAAGCTGAAATGAGCATCTCAACTGTTAAAAAGTGTCTACTGCATGCGGAACTTAAAATTGCAGTAAATATTGATGAGATATTATCTTCTTAATGCTGGTAATGACAGAGCCATCAAACTTTGTGTGATTTGAAAATTCTATATACTATGACTGAGGAAAATCATGATCAAATCAACACAATTGTGTGTGATGTGGTCCTCTATGACTCAGTTGGTAGAGTGTAGTGCTTGCAACACCAATGATAGTACGTTCGATTCCTGGGACCTCCCATATGTAAAATTAATGAATGCATGCATGACTGTAAGTCACTTCGTATGAAAGTGTCTGCTAAATGGCATATATTATTACAGACAGAACACAAATATAAACACAACATGTAAAGTGTTGGGCCCATGTTTCATGAGCCGAAATAAAAGTTCCAAGAAATTTTCCATACTCACAAAAAGCTTATTTCAAATCAAATTAAGTGCATAAATTTGTTTACATCCATGTTAGTCAGTATCTCTCATTTGACAAGATAATCCATCAACCTGACAGGTGTGGCATATCAGTAAGCTGAAGAAAAACGTGCACCTTGTGCTGGGGACGATAAAAAGCCACTCAAAAATGTGCAATTTTGTCTCACAACACAATGCCAAAGATGTCTCAAGATTTGAGGGAGCATGCGATTGGTATGCTGACTGAAGGAATGTCCACCAGAGCTGTTTCCAGAAAATAGAAGGTTCACTTCTCTACCATCAGCTGGTTTAGAGAATTTAGCAGTACGTCCAACCAGCCTCAGAACCGCAGACGATATGTAACCACACCGGCACAGGTCCACCACACTAAGCTCCTTCATCTGCGGGATTATCTGAGACCAGCCACCCGGACAGCTGATGAAACTGTGGGTTTGCACAACTGAGGAATTGCTGTACAAACTGTCAGAAAGTGCTTCAGGGAAGTTGATCTGCGTGCTCGTCATCCTCACCAGGGTCTTGACCTGACTGCAGTTCGGCATCAAAACCAACTTCCGTGGGAACATGCTCAACTTCGATGGCCCATGGCAAGCTGGAGAGGTGTGCTCTAAACGGATGAAACGCAGTTTCAACAGTACTGGACAGTTGTCAGTGATGAACTATGCCCCAACAGACAGTGATTAACTATACCCCTCCAGTCAGTGATTAACTCTACCCCTCCAGCCAGTGATTAACTATACCCCTCCAGTCAGTGATTAACTATACCCCTCCAGACAGTGATTAACTATACCCCTCCAGTCAGTGATTAACTAAACCCCTCCAGTCAGTGATTAACTATACCCCTCCAGTCAGTGATTAACTATACCCCTCCAGTCAGTGATTAACTATACCCCTCCAGTCAGTTATTAACTATACCCCTCCAGTCAGTGATTAACTATACCCCTCCAACCAGTGATTAACTATACCCCTCCAGCCAGTGATTAACTATACCCCTCCAGCCAGTGATTAACTATACCCCTCCAGCCAGTTATTAACTATACCCCTCCAGTCAGTGATTAACTCTACCCCTCTAGTCAGTGATTAACTATATCCTATACCCCTCCAGTCAGTGATTAACTATACCCCTCCAGTCAGTGATTAACTCTACCCCTCTAGTCAGTGATTACCTATACCCTATACCCCTCCAGTCAGTGATTAACTATACCCCTCCAGTCAATGATTAACTCTACCCCTCTAGTCAGTGATTACCTATACCCTATACCCCTCCAGGCAGTTATTAACTATACCCCTCCAGTCAGTGATTAACTATACCCCTCCAGTAAGTGATTAACTATACCCCTCCAGTCAGTGATTAACTATACCCCTCCAGTCAGTGATTAACTATACCCCTCCAGTCAGTGATTAACTCTACCCCTCTAGTCAGTGATTAAATATACCCCTCCAGTCAGTGATTAACTATACCCCTCCAGTCAGTGATTAACTATACCCCTCTAGTCAGTGATTAACTATACCCTATACCCCTCCAGTCAGTGATTAACTATACCCCTCCAGTCAGTGATTAACTCTACCCCTCTAGTCAGTGATTACCTATACCCCTCCAGTCAGTGATTAACTCTACCCCTCCAGACAGTGATTAACTATACCGTATACCCCTCCAGTCAGTGATTAACTCTACCCCTCCAGTCAGTGATTAACTCTACCCCTCCAGTCAGTGATTAACTATACCCCTCCAGTCAGTGATTAACTATACCCCTCCAGTCAGTGATTAACTATAACCCTCCAGTCAGTCATTAACTATACCCCTCCAGTCAGTTATTAACTATACCCCTCCAGTCAGTGATTAACTATACCCCTCCAGTCAGTGATTAACTATACCCCTCCAGTCAGTTATTAACTCTACCCCTCCAGACAGTGATTAACTATACCACTCCAGTCAGTGATTAACTATACCCTATACCCCTCTAGTCAGTGATTAACTATACCCCTCCAGGCAGTGATTAACTCTACCCGTCCAGCCAGTGATTAACTATACCCCTCCAGGCAGTGATTAACTCTACCCCTCCAGTCAGTGATTAACTATACCCCTCCAGTCAGTGATTAACTATACCCCTCCAGTCAGTGATTAACTAAACCTCTCCAGTCAGTGATTAACTCTACCCCTCCAGTCAGTGATTAACTATACCCCTCCAGCCAGTGATTAACTATACCCCTCCAGTCAGTGATTAACTAAACCTCTCCAGTCAGTGATTAACTCTACCCCTCCAGCCAGTGATTAACTATACCCCTCCAGCCAGTGATTAACTATACCCCTCCAACCAGTGATTAACTCTACCCCTCCAGTCAGTGATTAACTATACCCCTCCAGTCAGTGATTAACTCTACCCCTCCAGCCAGTTATTAACTATACCCCTCCAGTCAGTGATTAACTATACCCCTCCAGTCAGTGATTAACTATACCCCTCCAGTCAGTGATTAACTATACCCCTCCAGTCAGTGATTAACTATACCCCTCCAGCCAGTGATTAACTATACCCCTCCAGTCAGTGATTAACTATACCCCTCCAGTCAGTGATTAACTATACCCCTCCAGACAGTGATTAACTATACCCCTCCAGCCAGTGATTAACTATACCCCTCCAGACAGTGATTAACTATACCCCTCCAGTCAGTGATTAACTATACCCCTCCAGTCAGTGATTAACTAAACCCCTCCAGTCAGTTATTAACTATACCCCTCCAGTCAGTGATTAACTATACCCCTCCAGACAGTGATTAACTATACCCCTCCAGTCAGTGATTAACTATACCCCTCTAGTCAGTGATTAACTATTCCCCTCCAGTCAGTGATTAACTATACCCCTCCAGTCAGTGATTAACTATACCCCTCCAGTCAGTGATTAACTATACCCCTCCAGTCAGTGATTAACTATACCCCTCCAGTCAGTGATTAACTAAACCCCTCCAGTCAGTGATTAACTAAACCCCTCCAGTCAGTGATTAACTCTACCCCTCCAGTCAGTGATTAACTATACCCCTCCAGTCAGTGATTAACTATACCCCTCCAGTCAGTGATTAACTATACCCCTCCAGAAAGGGATTAACTATACCCCTCCAGTCAGTTATTAACTATACCCCTCCAGTCAGTGATTAACTATACCCTATACCCCTCCAGTCAGTGATTAACTATACCCCTCCAGTCAGTTATTAACTATACCCCTCCAGTCAGTGATTAACTATACCCCTCCAGTCAGTGATTAACTATACCCCTCCAACCAGTGATTAACTATACCCCTCCAGTCAGTGATTAACTATACCCCTCCAGACAGTGATTAACTAAACCCCTCCAGTCAGTGATTAACTATACCCCTCCAGTCAGTGATTAACTATACCCCTCCAGTCAGTGATTAACTATACCCCTCCAGTCAGTGATTAACTATACCCCTCCAGACAGTGATTAACTATACCCCTCCAGTCAGTGATTAACTATACCCCTCCAGTCAGTGATTAACTATACCCCTCCAACCAGTGATTAACTATACCCCTCCAGTCAGTGATTAACTCTACCCCTCCAGTCAGTGATTAACTATACCCCTCCAGTCAGTGATTAACTCTACCCCTCCAGTCAGTGATTAACTATACCCCTCCAGTCAGTGATTAACTATACCCCTCCAACCAGTGATTAACTATACCCCTCCAGACAGTGATTAACTATACCCCTCCAGTCAGTGATTAACTATACCCCTCTAGTCAGTTATTAATTATACCCCTCCAGCCAGTGATTAACTATACCCCTCCAGTCAGTGATTAACTATACCCCTCCAGACAGTGATTAACTATACCCCTCCAGTCAGTGATTAACTATACCCCTCCAGTCAGTGATTAACTATACCCCTCCAACCAGTGATTAACTATACCCCTCCAGTCAGTGATTAACTCTACCCCTCCAGTCAGTGATTAACTATACCCCTCCAGTCAGTGATTAACTCTACCCCTCCAGTCAGTGATTAACTATACCCCTCCAGTCAGTGATTAACTATACCCCTCCAACCAGTGATTAACTATACCCCTCCAGTCAGTGATTAACTCTACCCCTCCAGTCAGTGATTAACTATACCCCTCCAGTCAGTGATTAACTCTACCCCTCCAGTCAGTGATTAACTATACCCCTCCAGTCAGTGATTAACTATAACCCTCCAGTCAGTCATTAACTATACCCCTCCAGTCAGTGATTAACTATACCCCTCCAGACAGTGATTAACTATACCCCTCCAGTCAGTTATTAACTCTACCCCTCCAGTCAGTGATTAAATATACCCCTCCAGCCAGGGGTCACTCATTGCAACACTGATTGTTGGGCCATAGCTGTCTAGGTCCTGGAGGTCTTTCTCTTTAGGTCATAATAGCAAATGTCACACAAGCAGGCTGGTGTCCCCTTGAGTCCTCCAGATGATGCTCCCACCTCCCTGTCCTGCTCTCGTCATTAACTGAGATTTTAATTAGTGTTCCTTGAGGCACAAGACAGATTCCGCATCAGGACGCATTTTCAGAGCTGTCAGTCTAATTACAGAGGTTAGGCCCAGATGGATACTCTCTCTCTCTCTCTCTCTCTCTCTCTCTCTCTCTCTCTCTCTCTCTCTCTCTCTCTCTCTCTCTCTCTCTCTCTCTCTCTCTCTCTCTCTCTCTCTCTCTCTCTCTCTCTCTCTCTCTCTCTCAGTATCGATGGCACTTAATCGTGGTGACCCCAGCCGGCTGGGCCGCGAGTCACAAGGCACCCCAGTGGTTCTGAGTATCCACAGGCTCAAAATGACAATAATTTCCATGTGAGAACGAAGAGGAAGAGGTTTGTGTTGCAAGAGTTAAAATAGAATATCGGATGAAATGTTCTATCAAGACACTATTTTTAGCTAACCCAACAGCAGCAGCAGCAACAAAGTCTGAACATATGGTTATGAATGACCCAGATGGTTCCAGAGTCTGTTGATTTACCTCCTCTTTCATTTGATTATTAAGATGTACAACAATTAATCAGGTAATCAGACATAATGAGAAGATCCCCTATTCAGCATAGAGAGTCAGTCTCTCTCTCTGCTTCCCCCCATCTGCCTATCTTTCTAACTTTGTCCCCCCCCTCTCTCTCAGGGTTAACTTCTGTGTGTGTGTGTGTGTGTGTGTGTGTGTGTGTGTGTGTGTGTGTGTGTGTGTGTGTGTGTGTGTGTGTGTGTGTGTGTGTGTGTGTGTCTGTGTCGTCTGTGTCGTCTGTGTCGTCTGTGTCGTCTGTGTCGTCTGTGTCGTCTGTGTCGTCTGTGTCGTCTGTGTCGTCTGTGTCTGTGTCTGTGTGTCTGTGTGTCTGTGTGTTTGTGTCTGTGTGTGCTAGCTAGCTGCCCTGGCAATATGTCAGCATTTGTCTTCCAGATGAAACGATGCTTTATTAGTAAATCAAAGTGACCCCTAGCTGAAGCCAAACAGATGCAACACCTGGACATGGAAATACTTAGAGTAATGGATGCCATAAATTTACATTGGAAGAACCAGCAGATTTAATAACGGCACGTCATGCCCAGCTGTGACTGATGCTATACCATTTCCCTTTAATATAGCTAGGACAGTATAGGAATACCAAATATATTATATGTTTCCATCAATCTAATCTAAATGCCTTTGAATTATATCTTAATAATCATAGAAGAAAATGTGCTATATAGAATCAAACAGGGTTAAATCACTAGCTTGTTTCATATACAGCCCCTCAAAAAGACAATGATTTTATCTATGGTGTTTATTTTGTCTTGGTTCACCTTCCTTCCCTAAGCAGCATTGTAAACAGAGGTGAGTGGTGTGTGTTGGTGTGTGTGTCTGTGTGCAGTAACAGTGCTGCCCTGGTGGCTGGCCTGCGTGGCAGGCCTGTGTGGCTGGCCTGTGTGGCTGGCCTGGTGGCTGGCCTGTGTGGCTGGCCTGTGTGGCTGGCCTGTGTGGCTGGCCTGTGTGGCTGGCCTGTGTGGCTGGCCTGTGTGGCTGGCCTGTGTGGCTGGCCTGTGTGGTTGGCCTGTGTGGCTGGCCTGGTGGCTGCCTGTGTGGCTGGATTGGTGGCTGGCCTGTGTGGCTGGCCTGGTGGCTGGCCTGTGTGGCTGGCCTGTGTGGCTGGCCTCTGTCGCTGGCAGTACAGCGTTAACTTCAACCTCCTTGAGGCCTCCCTGTCTGTCTGTCACTGTATTAATCACCATTGATGTGTGCTCTAAAGGATTGCTGCGTATTGTCTGATGGAGGTGACTCCATCAGACAAGTGGATGCGTATTGACAAGGCGAGAAGAGGAGGGAGGGAGCAATCAGTCAGAGAGTCAGTCAACTTGGCACTGACGCAATGTCATGAAAGTCCACACCATTACTGTTCTCCCTCCCAGACCTCACAAGAGGAGCATTATTTTAAACTCAAACATCTAGCCCACACACAGACTGAATGTCACCAGAAGGACGGAACACACACACTCTCACACACACTCTCACACACACACACACACACACACACACACACACACACACACACACACACACACACACACACACACACACACACACACACACACACACACACACACACACACACACACACACACACACAGACACACAGACACACACGGCTGTCATGCCACAGATCTATGCACCGACCACCGAGGCCCTTCATCACTACTACTGGCAGCTAGAAGTCGAGGAGGGCCCCAAGACATTTATTGACGTATCTTGACCACTGCAGCCATGTCAAAGAACCACTGGCATCTTAATGTTAAATACAATGGAAACACTACATTTCTTGGCAGGTTGATATCCCTGGATTGGTGAGAGTCCTGTTAAGTTAAAGTCCTGCTAGGTTAGAGTCCTGCTAGGTTAGAGTCCTGCTAGGTTAGAGTCCTGCTAGGTTGAGAGTCCTGCTAGGTTAGAGTCCTGCTAGGTTAGAGTCCTGCTAGGTTAGAGTCCTGCTAGGTTGAGAGTCCTGCTAGGTTACAGTCCTGCTAGGTTGAGAGTCCTGCTAGGTTAGAGTCCTGCTAGGTTAGAGTCCTGCTAGGTTGAGAGTCCTCCTAGGTTAGAGTCCTGCTAGGTTAGAGTCCTGCTAGGTTGAGAGCCCTGCTAGGTTAGAGCCATGGATTGGTGAGAGTTCTGCTAGGTTAGAGTCCTGCTAGGTTGAGAGTCCTGCTAGGTTAGAGTCCTGCTAGGTTAGAGTCCTGCTAGGTTAGAGCCATGGATTGGTGAGAGTCCTGCTAGGTTAGAGTCCTGCTAGGTTGAGAGTCCTGCTAGGTTGAGAGTCCTCCTAGGTTAGAGTCCTGCTAGGTTAGAGTCCTGCTAGGTTGAGAGTCCTGCTAGGTTGAGAGTCCTCCTAGGTTAGAGTCCTGGTAGGTTAGAGTCCTGCTAGGTTAGAGCCATGGATTGGTGAGAGTCCTGCTAGGTTAGAGTCCTGCTAGGTTGAGAGTCCTGCTAGGTTGAGAGTCCTCCTAGGTTAGAGTCCTGGTAGGTTAGAGTCCTGCTAGGTTAGAGCCATGGATTGGTGAGAGTCCTGCTAGGTTAGAGTCCTGCTAGGTTAGAGTCCTGCTAGGATGAGAGCCCTGCTAGGTTAGAGCCCTGCTAGGTTAGAGCCCTGCTAGGTTAGAGTCCTGCTAGGTTAGAGCCATGGATTGGTGAGAGTCCTGCTAGGTTAGAGTCCTGCTAGGTTGAGAGCCCTGCTAGGTTAGAGTCCTGCGAGGTTAGAGCCATGGATTGGTGAGAGTCCTGCTAGGTTAGAGTCCTGCTAGGCTGAGAGTCCTGCTAGGTTAGAGTCCTGCTAGGTTGAGAGTCCTGCTAGGTTAGAGTCCTGCTAGGTTGAGAGCCCTGGATTGGTGAGAGTCCTGCTAGGTTAGAGTCCTGCTAGGTTAGAGTCCTGCTAGGTTGAGAGTCCTGCTAGGTTAGAGTCCTGCTAGGTTGAGAGTCCTGCTAGGTTGAGAGCCCTGGATTGGTGAGAGTCCTGCTAGGTTAGAGTCCTGCTAGGTTAGAGTCCTGCTAGGTTAGAGTCCTGCTAGGTTAGAGCCATGGACTGGTGAGAGTCCTGCTAGGTTAGAGTCCTGCTAGGTTGAGAGTCCTGCTAGGTTAGAGTCCTGCTAGGTTGAGAGCCCTGGATTGGTGAGAGCCCTGCTAGGATAGAGTCCTGCTAGGTTGAGAGTCCTGCTAGGTTAGAGTCCTGGTAGGTTAGAGTCCTGCTAGGGTGAGAGTCCTGCTAGGTTAGAGTCCTGCTAGATTAGAGTCCTGCTAGGTTAGAGTCCTGCTAGGTTGAGAGTCCTTGATTTGTTGAGAGTCCTGCTAGGTTAGAGTCCTGCTAGGTTAGAGTCCTGCTAGGTTGAGAGTCCTTGATTTGTTGAGAGTCCTGCTAGTTTGAGAGTCCTGCTAGGTTAGAGTCCTGCTAGGTTGAGAGTCCTGCTAGGTTAGAGTCCTGCTAGGTTGAGAGTCCTGCTAGGTTGAGAGTCCTGCTAGGTTAGAGTCCTGCTAGGTTGAGAGTCCAGCTAGGTTAGAGTCCTGCTAGGTTAGAGTCCTGCTAGGTTAGAGTCCTGCTAGGTTGAGAGTCCTGCTAGGTTAGAGTCCTGCTAGGTTGAGAGTCCTTGATTTGTTGAGAGTCCTGCTAGGTTAGAGTCCTGCTAGGTTGAGAGTCCTGCTAGGTTAGAGTCCTGCTAGGTTAGAGTCCTGCTAGGTTAGAGTCCTGCTAGGTTAGAGTCTTGCTATGTTGAGAGTCTTGCTAGTTTAGAGTCCTGCTAGGTTAGAGTCCTGCTAGGTTAGAGTCCTGCTAGGTTGAGAGTCCTGCTAGGTTAGAGTCCTGCTAGGTTAGAGTCCTGCTAGGTTAGAGTCCTGCTAGGTTAGAGTCTTGCTAGGTTGAGAGTCCTGCTAGGTTGAGAGTCCTGCTAGGTTAGAGTCCTGCTAGGTTAGAGTCCTGCTAGGTTAGAGTCCTGCTAGGTTGAGAGTCCTGCTAGGTTAGAGTCCTGCTAGGTTAGAGTCCTGCTAGGTTAGAGTCCTGCTAGGTTGAGAGTCCTGCTAGGTTAGAGTCCTGCTAGGTTAGAGTCCTGCTAGGTTAGAGTCCTGCTAGGTTGAGAGTCCTACTAGGTTAGAGTCCTGGTGATTCTTACTGCTCTATAAATGTAGATAAAGTTCCTTGGCCAAATTCAAGGAGCTAAATTAGTTGGAATGCATCCCAAACGGCTACCTATTTTGTGTATAGTGCACAACTTACAACCAGGGCCAATATGGGCTCTAGTCAAAAGTAGTGCACTATATAGGGAATAGGGTGCTATTTGGTACATACCCTTGGAGTAGTAATTTAATGAGTAGCAGTAGCTCATGACGACTCCAGTATTCTCATTCATTAACAGAACTTCTCTCTTTGCTGAAGAGGGCTAATTGCTATTACATGCCTCAAAAGTTTAAGTAATTTAATATTATCCATTTAATTTCATTATTTGAGGGGGTGAATCACTGCAGGGAAATATGACTCAACAGTGTGACAGTGAACAAACACCAGGAAAGCGACTCTAGAGAACTGGACCCAAGATAAAAGCAGATAAAAGCTTTATTGAAATGTGTTTTAAAAAAGGTATACATTCACCAATAACTTCAAAACACAGCCCATTAAACTAGCTATACCTTCACCAATAACTTCAAAACACTGCCCATTAAACTAGCTATACCTTCACCAATAACTTCAAAACACTGCCCATTAAACTAGCTATACCTTCACCAATAACTTCAAAACACAGCCCATTAAACTAGCTATACCTTCACCAATAACTTCACACACAGCCCATTAAACTAGCTATACTTTCACCAATAACTTCACACACAGCCCATTAAACTAGCTATACCTTCACCAGTAACTTCACACACAGCCCATTAAACTATTTATACCTTCACCAATAACTTCACACACAGCCCATTGAACTAGCTATACCTTCACCAATAACTTCACACACAGCCCATTAAACTAGCTATACCTTCACCAGTAACTTCACACACAGCCCATTAAACTATTTATACCTTCACCAATAACTTCACACACAGCCCATTGAACTAGCTATACCTTCACCAATAACTTCACACACAGCCCATTAAACTAGCTATACCTTCACCAATAACTTCACACACAGCCCATTAAACTAGCTATACCTTCACCAATAACTCCACACAGCCCATTAAACTAGCTATACCTTCACCAATAACTTCACACACAGCCCATTAAACTAGCTATACCTTCACCAATAACTTCAAACACAGCCCATTAAACTACCTATACCTTCACCAATAACTTCAAAACACAGCCCATTAAACTAGCTATACCTTCACCAATAACTCCACACAGCCCATTAAACTAGGTATACCTTCACCAATAATTTCACACACAGCTCATTAAACTAGCTACACCTTCACCAATAACTTCAAAACACTGCCCATTAAACTAGCTATACCTTCACCAATAACTTCACACACAGCCCATTAAACTAGCTATACCTTCACCAATAACATCAAAACACAGCCCATTGAACTAGCTATACCTTCACCAATAACTTCACACACAGCCCATTAAACTAGCTATACCTTCACCAATAACTCCACACAGCCCATTAAACTAGCTATACCTTCACCAATAATTTCACACACAGCCCATTAAACTAGCTACACCTTCACCAATAACTTCAAAACACTGCCCATTAAACTAGCTATACCTTCACCAATAACTTCACACACAGCCCATTAAACTAGCTATACCTTCACCAATATCTTCAAAGCACAGCCCATTGAACTAGCTATAGCTTCACCAATCATTTCAAAACACAGCCCATTAAACTAGCTATACCTTCACCAATAACTTCAAAACACAGCCCATTAAACTAGCTATACCTTCACCAATAACTTCATACACAGCCCATTAAACTAGCTATACCTTCACCAATAACATCAAAACACTGCCCATTAAACTAGCTATACCTTCACCAATAACTTCACACACAGCCCATTAAACTAGCAATACCTTCACCAATAACTTCACACAGAGCCCATTAAACTAGCTATGCCTTCACCAATAACATCAAAACACAGCCCATTGAACTAGCTATACCTTCACCAATAACTTCACACACAGCCCATTAAACTAGCTATATACCTTCACCAATAACATCAAAACACAGCCCATTAAACTATCTACAGTATACGTCAACATTATCTTCAAACAGAAGAAAATGGAAAAGTGAAAAATAGTTGTTTTGAGTGACTAGCTGAAACACAGCACAAGGTTAGAAGTTTAAGACATTCGCTGACCCTTCCTGGTAGTCTACCACTCTGAAATGCCTTCCAAAAGGACTGTTATTTAAGAAACAATTAGGGGCATACACAAAGCAATTTGCAGGCAGTCTTACTCCGCCGGCCCCGCCCTACCGAAGGGGACTCTCAGGGGTGATTTATCATACTGTCTCCTACACCAGCAACATAATTAATAGGACCATGGACTTCTAATTCCACCCACTTGCACAGCCTACTGGATTTCACTTGGTTTATGACGGACGACGGCGAGTTTGCATTTTCCTCAGGACATTCGCTCGTTATTTATGCCGATGACCAAATTCAACAGGCTCGGATATCATCTAACTCACGACTAATCAAAGAGAATTAGGGTTCACTGCAGTATGTAGAAGTCACTCATTTATCCTGGGAACAATGAGGTTGGACACAGAACATCAGCACAGTTGGACTCCAATCCCAGTGTTAGAAAGCACGGTGACTTTTGAACACATTGAGATCATTCTGCTTTCGTAGCTAGCCACTAAGTTGAATGCCTACAAACAAAAGGCAATGTTTAATTGAACCACGGAACAATAATAGGATTTAGATAGTGATAATAACTAGGAGGACATATCATCCATCCCGTCTTGTACTATGCTTCCAGTTGTCAGAGCAATGTGTATGTAGCCCTAAGTTACGGTGGGATGTTAGATTTTGATCTTGAATCTTTTTGAGCACCACTCAAACATGATATACCAACCCAGGCTATTGTGAGTTTACCCTTTCTGCTCTGCATCCTTTTAGAGAGAAACCATCCAGAAAACTAAACTGTAATGCACATTATTCAGCATAATCACATAGGAAAGTCTTCCATTTCTAAGTGGCAGCCCAAATACCCAGCATCCCATTTCACTCTCCATAACCTGTGACGCTTCATATACTCTGATCTAAAGTATTGTACTTTATGATTAACAACCTTGCTTTATTTCATGTGTCTCTAGGATGGTAAAGCACAGAGAGCACAACTGGACCGGAAACAAACAGTCCCTCTTAGGTGCAAGTCTCGAACAATAAGAATGAATTATTTGCCTGCATGCTGAAAGTAATGGCTCCTGAATCGCCGTATAGATTAATGGTATGCATTACTAACAACCCAGATACATTGGGTCATACTGTAACTCTGTTGGTTAAAAGAATTACACCTGTTCCAAATGTTATGAACCTGCAAACGCTATTCTGAAGGTTAAATTGTGTATTACTATAAAACAAATTGAGATGGAGAAAACGGCTGGCAGTGGAGCATTATTTAACGTCCTAGCCGGCAATGTTACAATAGGGTAGGATTAAAAAATTCAATAAACCTCAGCGAGTCAGAGAGAAATGGTTTCCTGTAAACGATGCAGTAAAACAACGAGTCGCTCCGCAGCACATACAGTAGTTATAAAGCTCCACATAAGTCATTTTAATGCTACAGCAAACTTCCCAAGACAGGAGTGCCTACTATTTACAACCACCCTCCATTTTAACCACAGATTTCATTTCACCTTCAGAGTTGCATTTGTAGGTGACTGCAAGGCAGTACTCATTTATTTTACACATTTGCAAAAGTCCAGTATAACTAATGATAATGTTACATAGGATTTACTGTACTTTTCTAAAAACCCAAAGATGCTTTACAACAACGCAGAAATAAGGTCAAAGAAATGATAAATAGCAGCAAAATCACTGTGAAAATGTAGATTAGAAGATTCTTCACGGTGGACTAAATAAATCTCCATCCTCCAGTCAGTCTCCATCCTTAGCGTGTTTAACTATTCAACGAAACAGATGAGGTGTTTCCGTGGCGACTTTAAACACAGTGTTCCTCAGTAACAGTCAGGCAGCTCAGTAAGGGAACTACCACTTTAAACACAGAGTTCCTCATTTTATACCTAAGCAAGTCAGTTAAGAACAACTTCTTATTTTCAATGACTGCCTAGGAACAGTTAACTGTGTTATTCAGGGGCAGAACAACAGATTTCTACCTTGTCGATTTGATCTTGCAACCTTTCAGTTTCTAGTCCAACACTTTAACCACTAGGCTACCTGCCACCCCAGTGTTCCTCAATAACAGTCAGGCAGCTCAGTAAGGGACATACCACCAGACAATGTATTAGTTTCAAATGGCAGCCTATTCCCTACACATAGTGCACTACTTTAGACCCAGGGCCCATAGTGCTGTGCACTATATAGCGAACAAGGCACCATTTGAGATGCAGCCAATAAGATGGAGGGGACCGCCATCGGCTAACTCGATCCTCTCGGCTTAGAAAGTTTATCATTTTGCCCAGAGGGTAATGAGATGCACAATTTACACAGGTCTGTCAATAAGCCTGTCTATAGAGGGACACTTGGCATCTATTGTCCCCCAGAATCAATGCCATTTTTCAGCTATGAATCCCCGGGAAATGATAGCTTTCAGATAAATGGTGGAAAGAGAAACATGAGCCTCCTTGTGGAGAGATAGATAGATGTAGAGCAGCTCAATTTCCCCCTCTTCTCCACCACACTCCTCCTAACAGCTCTGGGGGTGCATCCCAGATGGAACCCTATTCCCTATGTAGTGCACTACTTTTAACCTGGGCCAATAGGGCTCTGTTCAAAAGTAATGCACTATGTAGGGAAAAGGGTGCCATTTGAGATGTACAGTGCTCTCCGCAGCTCAGCGGTTCTTCTCTGCTCAATTGGGGGAAAAGAAAGGTCACGGGATATTACAGGAGAATACCTCTGTAACAAGACATTAAGACTGACTCAGACATGACAGCAGAGCAGGCCAAGAGCTACCTGGGAGAAAAGGCTGAACATCTATATCAATATCATATATATATATATATTTTTTTTAACGACCCTCAGTGACGATATTAAACAGGGAAGTGGATGACAGTGGATTTAGTAAAGTAGACCTACGTGGAGTTTGAATATGTCCGCCAGGATCCAGCAGAATAGAGGGTCACAATAATCTTGAAATGGTGATCGGACAGTGAGTGGTAGGAAGAGCTCCACTGGATTGGACAGAGTGACTGGTGGGAGGAGCTATAGGAGGATGGGCTCATTGTATAGGCTGGAATGGAATTAATGGAACAGAGTCAAACGTGGTTTCTATATGTTTGATACCGTTCCATTCATTGGACGTAGTGACTGGCTAAATTGACATTAGAGCTAATGCCATGATGACACAACACAGGGGTTTGAGAGTCAGGCAGGTATGAGGTAGCCTAATGGTTAGAGTGTTAGGCCAGTGACCGAAAGGTTGCTGTGATGGAATCCCCGAGCTGACAAAGTAAAAATCGGTTGTTCTGCCCCTGAGCAAGGCAGTTAACCCACTGTGCCTTGGGCGCTGAAGACATGGATGTCGATTAAGGCAGCCCCCTGCGTCTCTCTGATTCAGAGGGGTTGGTTACATGTGGAAGGCGCATTCAGTTGTACAAATGACTAGGTATCCCCTTTCCTTGTGACAGTCAGGCAGGGGTATGACAGTCAGGAAGTCCATTCATCTAGAGGAGCCTTACGTAGTCCCATGCTAGTATCCATACACACAGTACCTCTATTTGTTTCCACTGGGCTGCTGCAGCTTGTAAAACGAAAATGATTTACACAAATCAATCACTCAAGTAATCTGCTAGCAGCCACTGGCAGCCTGTCTTTACGACTTCACTTTAAAATGCTGCTAACAGCCTCACCTGATTACATGCTGTGGCTCCATAACCTTTCATTTGAAGAATGATTGTCACTGATTGACATGTGCTTTGTCGCAGGTTAGCATTTTTCACCATGAATCTTGTTCTGCAGGCTGCTCTGCAGAGTTTTCACTAGCTGGCACAGCCACGAAGTCATAAAATCTGATTTTAAACCTAACCTTAACCACACTGCCAACCCCAATGCCTAACCGTAACCTTAAATTAAGACCAAAAAAACAGCTAGCTAGCCTATCTAAAGGGAAATCACCCAGTTCTGCTTCTAAAAAAGACTAATGACAATCAACATCAACAAGCTACTTTTTCCCTCCTCCTTTTGTTGTGCAGAGTTGAGGTGGTGTGGACTGCTGGTGAGTAAGGTAATGAATGGTACAACAGCAGGTAAGGACTGACTCCTGGGGGCAAAACAAAAAACCTGGGGCTTGAGGGGAGGTCAGGAGAGGACCTCAGCAAGTGTACACTTTTACGAGCTAGCTATCATCAAAGAACATCTGTTTGTTGTTCCTCAGGCACCCACCCTCCTAGCCTCACCTTGACCCACACTACTTTCCATTGTATGTGGATGTTATGACTAAAAGTAAACAGCTACTAAGAAGGGAGTGAAGCGGCCCTTTGTGTTGAGGAGGGCGTCGGTCTTCCCTTTCTTCCCTCAGTACTGCTGTGAGGGAGGATATCCCCCCTAGATAGCGCCCGCTCGGACACAGACACTTCCCCCTTCTTCCCCTTCTCCTCAGGACTAATGACATCCCTCTGAGTCCCAAATGGCACCCTATTCCCTACATAGTCTACTACTTTTGACCAGGTATTGCACTATATAGTAGGGTTGTCACGATACCAGTGATATTACGATACCAGTGATACTACGATACCAGAGATACTACAATACCAGTGATACTACAATACCAGAGATACTACCATACCAGTCATACTACGATACCAGAGATACTACGATACCAGTGATACTACAATACCAGTGATACTACAATACCAGTAATACTACGATACTAGTGATACTACGATACCAGAGATACAACGATACCAGTGATACTACAATACCAGTAATACTACGATACTAGTGATACTACGATACCAGAGATACTACGATACCAGTGGTACTACAATACCAGAAGTGCTACGATACCAGTGATACTACGATACCAGAGGTATTACAATACCAGTGATACTACGATACCAGAGGTATTACAATACCTATGATACTACAATACCAGCGATACTACGATACCAGAGATACTACAATACCAGAGATACTACGATACCAGTGATACTACGATACCAGTGATACTACGATACCAGTGATACTACGATACCAGAGATACTATGATACCAGAGATACATACATTTTACATTTACATTTTAGTCATTTAGCAGACGCTCTTATCCAGAGCAACTTACAGTAGTGAATACATACATTTCATGCATTTTTTTTGTACTGGCCTCCCGTGGGAATCGAACCCACAACCCTGGCGTTGCAAACACCATGCTCTACCAACTGATACTATGATACCAGTGATACTATGATACCAGAGATACTACAATACCAGAGATACTATGATACCAGAGATACTATGATACCAGAGATACTACAATACCAGTAGTACTACGATACCAGTGATACTACAATACCAGAGATACTATGATACCAGAGATACTATGATACCAGAGATACTACAATACCAGTGATACTATGATACCAGTGATACTATGATACCAGAGATACTACAATACCAGAGATACTATGATACCAGAGATACTATGATACCAGAGATACTACAATACCAGATTTTCCTTGGCAAGAAGGAAAACACAAATTAGACTGTTTGGTCCTTTAAAACCTTCCGTATGTAGGCACCCTGTCAAAAACAACTTTAATAGAATAAAAACCTACTGTGTGTAGGCTCCTTGTTTAAATAAAGTTTCATAAACTAAAACATACTGTGTGTAGGCTCCTTGTTTAAATAAAGTTTCATAAACTAAAACCTACTGTGTGTAGGCTCCTTGTTTAAATAAAGTTTCATAAAATAAAACCTACTGTGTGTAGGCTCCTCGTTTAAATAAACGTTAATACAACATAACATATAACATATAGTGTGATATAGCTTGGGAAATAAACATGTGATTCTGGGTGACAACATCGGGCTCTTTGTTTTTTGAACATTAGTACTGTTTTCCTCAGGAAATGTAGTCATGTTCTGTTTCCTTGCCTAGATACCTCAGATTATCGTGATACTAGTATCGCGACAGCCCTACTACAGTATATAGGGATGAGGGTGCCATTCGGGACAAGGTCATCTTAAAGTGGTTGCATCTGCGGATTATATCAGATATTCCTTTACAATCGTAGCAGTGGAATCCTGCATCTCAAATGGTTCCGCCAAGTAGTGCACACTATATAGGGAATAGGGTGCCGTTTGGGACAATGGCTGTCGGTTCAGAGTCGCTCAATGGTTCCTGGCAGAGAAGCAACCTGATACAGACGAGATGGCTAGCTGCCTCCTTGTCTTCTCCTCTCCCCATGGTGTACTATCGACTGCAATATACACTGATCAAAAATATGAATGCAACATGCAAAAAGTTCAAATATTTTACTGAGTTACAGTTCATATGAGGAAATCAGTCACTTGAAATTAATTTATTAGGCCTAAATCTATGGATTTCACATGACTGGTGACAGATACTTAAAAAGGCTTCCCTGAGACGGTGTCTGACAGTTTGTGAGTAAATTATATGTTTTTGTTAAGTATATATATATATATATATATATATATACAGTACCAGTCAAAAGTTTGGACACACCTACTCATTCAAGGGTTTTTCTATATTGTATGAAGCAACGCATATAGAATCATGTAGTGACCAAAAAAGTGTTAAATCAAAATATATTTTATATTTGAGATTCTTCAAAGTAGCCACCCTTTGCCTTGATGACAGCTTTGCACACTCTTGGCATTCTCTCAACCAGCTTCATGACATAGCCACCTGGAATGCATTTTAATTAACAGGTGAGCCTTGTTAAAAGTTAAATTGTGGAATTTCTTTCCTTCTTAATGCTTTTGAGCCAATCAGTTGTGTTGTGACATGGTAGGGGTGGTACACAGAAAATAGCCCTATTTGGTAAAGGATCAAGGCCATATTACGGCAAGAACAGCTCAAATAAGCAAAGAGAAACGACAGTCCATCATTACTTTAAGACATGAAGGTCAGTCAATATGGAAAATTGAAAGAACTTTTTGCAGGCGCAAAAACCATCAAGCGCTATGATGAAACTGGTTCACATGAGGACAGCCACAGGAAAGGAAGACCCAGAGCTTCCTCTGCTGCAGAGGATACGTTCATTAGAGTTACCAGCCTCAGAAATTGCAGCCCAAATAAATGCTTCATGGAGTTCAAGTAACAGACCCATCTCAACATCAACTGTTCAGAGGAGACTGTGTGAATCAGGCCTTAATGGTCGAATTTCTGCAAAGACACCACTATTAAAGGACACCAATAAGAAGAAGAGAATTGCTTGGGCCAAGAAACACGAGAAATGGACATTGGACAGGTGGAAATCTGTTCTTTGATCTGATGAGTCCAAATTTGAGATTTTTGCTTCAAACCACCTTGTCTTTGTGAGATGCAGAGTAGGTGAACGGATGATCTCTGCATGTGTGGTTCCAACCATGAAGCATGGAGGAGGAGGTGTGATGGTGTGGGGTGATTTGCTGATGACACTGTCTGTGATTTATTTAGAATTCAAGGCACACTTAACCAGCATGGCTCCCACAGCATTCTGCAGATATCTGCCATCCCATCTGGTTTGCGCTTAGTGGGACTATGAAAACACATCCCACACCATCACACCACCACCAACCTGCATTGTTGACCCATAGCATGTACCCATGTGGTTTTCTCCATACCTTAGTGCTCCCATCACCATGAAACAGCAGGAACCGCTTTTCATCAGACCAGGCAATGTTTTTCACATTCTCCAGTGTCCAGTATTTTCGTTCCTTAGGCCACTGCAACCACATTTTCTTATTTTTCAGCTTTTTGGTTGTGTCAGCCTTCTTTGTCCTCTTTCATCAATGGCGACCACTGGCACTAGTAGTGACATTAATAAGGAATCATAGCTTTCACCTGGATTCACTGTATATACACTGAGTGTACAAAACATTAGCAACACCTGCTCTTTCCATGACAGAGACTGACCAGGTGAATCCAGGTTAAAGCTATGATCTCTTATTGATGTTAAATCCACTTCAATCAGTGTAGATGAAGGAGAGGAGACAGGTTAAATAAGGATTTTTAAGCCTTGAGACAATTGAAACATGGATTGTGTGTGTGCCATTCAGAGGGTGATTGGGCAAGAAATAATATTTAAGTATCTTTGATTAAGGTATGGTAGTATGTGCCAGAGGCACTGGTATGAGTCTTTCCCTTGTGTATCAAGAATGGTCCACCACCCAAAGGACATCCAGCCAACTTGACACAACTGTGGGAAGTATTGGAGTCAACATGGGCCAGCATCCCTGTGGAATGCTTTCAACAGCTTGTAGAGTCCATGCCCCGACGAATTGAGGCTGTTCTGAGGAGCATAATTGGGCTGCAACTCAATATTAGGAAGGTGTTCGTAATGTTTTCAACACTCAGTGTATATACAGTGCCTTTGGAAAGTATTCAGACCCTTTGACTTTTCCCACATTTATTTACAGCCTTGTGCTGAAATGGATTAAATAAAACAATTTATTTAGCAATCTACATGCATTAACCCATTATGACAAATGGGTTTTTAGATTTTTTTTGCAAATGTATTAAAAATAAAAAACAGAAATACCTTATTTACATAAGTATTCAGACTTGAAATTGAGCTCAGGTACATCCTGTTTCCATTGATCATCCTTGAGATGTTTCTACAACTTGATTGGAGTCCACCTGTGGTCAATTCAATTGATTAGACATGATTTGGAAAGGCACACACCTGTCTATATAAGGTCCCACAGTTCACAGTGCATGTCAGAGCAAAAACCAAGCCATGAGGTAGAAGGAATTGTCCATAGAGCTCCGAGACAGGATTGTGTCAAGGCAAAGATCTGGGGAAGGGTACCAAAACATTTCTGCAGCATTGAGATCCCCAAGATCACAGTGGTCCGCCCCCATCATTCTTAAATATCCACTCGGCCAAACTGAGCATTCAGTGGAGAAGGGCCTTGGTCAGGGAGGTGAACAAGAACCCAGAGCTCCAGAGTTCCTCTGTGAAGATGAGAGAACCTTCCAGAAGGACCACCATCTCTGCAGCTCTCCACCAATCAGGCCCTTATGGTAGAGTGGCCAGATGGAAGCCACTCCTAAAAGGCACATGATAGCCCGCTTGGAGTTTTCCAGAAGGCACCTAAAGACTCTCAGACAGTGAGAAACAAGAGTCTCTCATCTGATGATACCAAGATTGAACTCTTTGGCCTGAATGTCCAGCGTCACGTCTGGAGGAAACTTGCAGCCATCCCTACGGTGAAGCATGGTGGCGGCAGCATCATACTGTGAGGATGTTTTTCAGTGGCAGGGACTGGGAGACTAGCCAGGATCGAGGGAAAGATGAACGGAGCAAAGTACATAGAGATCCTTGATGAAAACATGTTCCAGAGGGCTCAGGACCTCAGACAACGACCCCAAACATACAGCCAAGAAAACGCAGGAGTGGCTTCGGCAAAAGTCTCTAAATATCCTTGAGTGTCACAGCCCGAGCCCAGACTTGAACCTGATCAAACTTGTCTGGAGAAACCTGAAAATAGCTGTGCAGCAACACTCCCCATCCAAGCTGACAAAGCTTGAGAGGATCTGCAGAGAAGAATGGGAGAATCTCCCCAAATACAGGTGTCCAAGCAAATCAAAAAAGTAAACTTTAAATCTGAAGGAAGTATGGTTTAAAGTGTCTGAAATGAATCAGAAAGGTATTGGAAAGCTGAGGAAAACTTCAGGGACGATCATGCTAAAGGCAGTAATTGTGTATGATCTTCTGTGTAGAACAAAAAGTGCTATTGCATTCCATTCATTTTACCGCACAATCATCTTGTGTTGATTTGGGCTCGGCGCTAATAAGCCAATACTGGACATCAGCAGATTCACTACCTAGATGTTTCTAGCTCAAACACAAGCGGAATGAAAGTGGATGAAAAGCTGGGTGAAGGGATTTTCCACTTGGGCACTGATCTCAACTCCAGGGGTTATTTAATCAACTATTATCACTACTCAAATACACTATAAAAGGTGTACACCTGTTGCATTCGGCGCATGTGACAAATAACATTTCATTTTATTTGATTTTTATTTAAATCCGGTCATAGTAATATAATAGCTGCACCAACATTAAAGCACATTCCTCCTACCTCCCCTTGAAGGATATTACTAAAAGTACGCTGCATGTGGCGGGCATGCATGCACCCACCGGGACATTTCATTTATGAAGACTTTTTAAATGACGGATGATAGCAGACGATGAATTAAAGTCATCCTGGGGGAGTGCACCAGCTGTGCTCTTCAGAAATAATCCATGCCCTGCTAAACAGATGGTACTTCTCAATCTCTGGTAGAGGGATGGTACTTCTCATTCACTGGTAGCCAGATGGTTCTTCTCACTCTCTGGTAGATAGATGGTACTTCTCAATCTCTGGTAGACAGATGGTTCTTCTCATTCTCTGGTAGAGGGATGGTACTTCTCAATCTCTGGTAGACAGATGGTACTTCTCATTCACTGGTAAACAGATGGTTCTTCTCATTCTCTGGTAGAGGGATGGTACTTCTCAATCTCTGGTAGAGGGATGGTACTTCTCACTCTCTGGTAGAGGGATGGTACTTCTCAATCTCTGGTAGATAGATGGTACTTCTCACTCTCTGGTAAACAGATGGTTCTTCTCACTCTCTGGTAGACAGATGGTTCTTCTCATTCTCTGGTAGACAGATGGTTCTTCTCATTCACTGGTAGACAGATGGTTCTTCTCACTCTCTGGTAGACAGATGGTTCTTCTCAATCTCTAGTAGACAGATGGTTCTTCTCACTCTCTGGTAGACATATGGTCCTTCTCACTCTCTGGTAGACAGATGGTTTTTCTCACTCTCTGGTAGACATATGGTTCTTCTCACTTTCTGGTAGACAAATGGTACTTCTCACTCTAGTAGACAGATGGTACTTCTCCTTCTCAAACCTTTTTTAAGGAAGTATCACTTAACTGTGACTACGTATCCCAAATGTAATCCTCTAGTGCACTGCGTTTAACCAGAACCATATGGGCTCCGGTCAAAAAGTAGTATATAGGGCGATAGGGTGCCATTTGGGAACCAACCAGCCTATGACTGCAGTACTGCACTACAGTGAGTCACCCTGTTCTCCTTTAGAGTAATATAAAAGCTGTCACCTATAATCCAGGTGCCTCATTACATTCATGGGGCCATTTCAACCGCAGACACTTGTCATAATGAAAATAAACTGTCACAGGTATATTATAACAAAACACGCAACTCCTGTGGCGTTGTCCGTGTCAAATAACCCTATGAAGTAAAGCACGTACGACGTGGCCAACTTGACAGCATTACAAATGCCTGCATTTCAACGATGGCTGAAAGAGTCCAGACCATCTGTGTATTAAGTATCAAAGTCTAATGTGCTTGAACTAGTGTGCTAAAAACAAATAGAGACATACGAATCTACACATACAAATCTACACATACCAATATAGACATACCAATATAGACATACCAATATAGACATACCAATCTAGACATACCAATCTAAACATACCAATATCGACATACCAATATAGACATACGATCTAAACATACGAATCTAGACATACGAATCTACACATACCAATATAGACATACCAATATAGACATACCAATATAGACATACCAATATAGAAATACCAATATAGACATACGATCTAAACATACGAATCTAGACATACCAATATAGATACTCAAATCTAGACATAACAATATAGACATACCAATATAGACATACGAATACAGACATATGAATATAGACATACGACGATAGACATATGAATTTAGACATACGAATCAGGACATAGCAATATAGATATATCAATATAGACAGACCAATAAAGAAACCAATATAGATATATCAATATAGACATACCAATATAGACATACCAATATAGACATACCAATATAGATATACCATTATAGACATACCAATATAGATATACCAATATAGACATACCAATATAGAAACCAATATAGACATACCAATATAGACATACCAATTATCTATGCATAAGTCACTTTCATAACTCTACCCATATGTACATATTACCTCAATTACCTGGACTAACCGGTGCCCCCGCACATTGACCTCGTACGGGTAACCCCTGTATATAGCCTCTCTATTGTTATTTACTGCTGCTCTGTAACTATTTGTTACTATTATTTTATCATTTTTGTAGTTTTTTTGAAACTGCATTGCTGGTTAAGGGCTTGTAAGCAAGCATTTCACTGTAAGGTCTACACGTGTTGTATTCGGCGCATGTGACAAATACAATCTGATTTGATTTGATTATAGCCATAACAGTATAGACATACCAATATAGAGGGGGGGGGGGGACAACCTGATGGACAACAAGATTGCTCTCCCTAGTATGTTGTGTTTTGGAAACAGGGGCTGGAAGGAGGGAGGGAGGGGGGGATGAAAGGTGGGCAGCGTGCTGGTATGTGGTCTACAATGTACTGTGCATCTTCCTCTATCTTCTCTGTGGTGATAGCAGAAAGGGTCCCTCCACTCCTCCACTATCCCTCCGTCTTATTCACATGTCTATCTGCCTGCTATCCGTGTCCTTGAGCTAAGATTACAGATGCCCTGCCTTTGATATATGACACATCATGTGCCACAGCTTTTCATACAATCAATAACCTGCAACCCAGGAAAGAAAAAACCCTGGGCCCAAATCATTTAGTTGACTGGTAGGCTGGTTAGTGAGTTTGCTGGTGGGTGGGTGGGTTGGTTGGTTTGTGGGTTGGTTGGTTGGTTTGTTTGTGGCTTGGCTGGTGGGATGGTTGGTTGGTTGGTGAGTTTGCTGGTGGGTGGGTGGGTTGGTTGGTTGGTTAGTGAGTTTGCTGGTGGGTGGGTGGGTTGGTTGGTTTGTGGGTTGGTTGGTTGGTTAGTGAGTTTGCTGGTGGGTGGGTGAGTTGGTTGGTTTGTGGGTTGGTTGGTTGGTTAGTGAGTTTGCTGGTGGGTGGGTGAGTTTGTTGGTTTGTGGGTTGGTTGGTTGGTTAGTGAGTTTGCTGGTGGGTGGGTGAGTTGGTTGGTTTGTGGGTTGGTTAGTTTGTTTTGTGGATTGGCTGGTGGGATGGTTGGTTTGTGGGTTGGTTGGTTTGTTTGTGGGTTGGCTGGTGGGTTGGTTGGTTTGTGGGTTGGTTTGTTTGTGGGTTGGCTGGTGGGTTGGTTGGTTGGTTTGTGGGTTGGTTAGTGGGTAAGTTAGTGGGTTGGTTAGTGGGTGAGTTAGTGGGTTGGTTGGTTTGGGGGTTGGTTAATGGGTGGGTTGGTGGGCTGGTTGGTTGGTTTGTTTGTGGGTTGGTTGGTTGGTGGGTGGGTTGGTTGGTTGGTTTGTTTGTGGGTTGGCTGGCTGGCTGGCTGGCTGGTGGATTGGATGGTTTGTTTGTGGGTTGGTGGGTGGGTTGGTTGGTTTGTGTGTTGGTTTTTGTTGTTTGGTTTGTGGGTGGGCTGGTTTGTTGGTTTGCGGGTTGATTGGTTGGTGGGTTGGTTAATTTGTTGGTGGGTGGGTTGTTTTGTGGGTTGGTTGGTTTGTTGGTTTGTGGATGGGTTGGTTTGTGATTGGGTTGATTGACTGGCTGGTTGCTAGCTAGCTAGTTCAGTAGCTAAGGGTTATCTGACTGCTGCTGTTCTCAGCTTGTTGTTATCTAGCGTGTGTCACCTTGAATAGCTTCATTTGTGTTCATTCATAGTGTATGAGTGACCCATTAACAAGCAGAGAATGTGATCTACAAATCATCACCCACTGCTGTGCTACTGGCAACTCAGCAACTCTACACATTTGTTATGTACATTTACATTCTAGTCATTTAGCAGACACTCTTATTCAGAACGACTTTTCTTAAGATTCCATCTGGTGTAGGTCATTTACCTGTTTCATTAGGCTGTCTGCTGCTCTCTCTGTCTCTCTCCCTCTCACATATTTCTCTCTCGCTCTCTTTCGCTCATCTCTCTCTCCCTCTCTCTCTCTCCTCTCCCTCATAAACAGCTTCAGAATAGGGGGCTACCAACTCATATTTTGGTGGTAAATTAGATTTATATGCAGGCAGGACCCTGCCATAAATTTGCTGCTCTGCATCATTAATATTTGTAACAGATGTTCACTGATTGTTGATTACCAGCCATGTTGACCAGTGAAATCTGTTCATAAAACGAGTGGAATTCATGGCCAATACAAGGCGTAGAGAGAAACACCAGCAGAAAACCCCTCATAATCAGTGACAAACATATTTGGAAACGGCAATATAAATGAATTAGGATTGGAAGTTAAAATAAAATAAGACTGAGGCCTCTTTGCCGCTCGGTTTTAGTTATACCACATAGACAATTCAAAAGTTTTATATTGAATTAAATGTGAAGTGTTTTAGCCATGTCATTATAGTGAATGTCTATTGACCTCTATCTCTATAAATATCTTGACGATAACATAATGAATGTTGCATTTTTAGAGGTTATATATACAGCTCTGGAAAAAAATTAAGAGACCACTGCAAAATTATCAGTTTCTCTGGTTTTACTATTTATAGGTATGTGTTTGGGTAAAATGAACATTTTTGTTTTATTCTATAAACTACTGACAACATTTCTCCCAAATTCCAAATAAAAATGTTGTCATTTACAGCGTTTATTTGCAGAAAATGACAACTAGTCAAAATAACAACTGAGCCACCCCCAAATCATCACCGATCCGCCACCAAATTTCACAGTGGGTGTGAGACACTGTGGCTTGTAGGCCTCTCCAGGTCTCACAGTGGGTGTGAGACACTGTGGCTTGTAGGCCTCTCCAGGTCTCACACTCACTGTGACATTTGGTGGAGGATCGGTGATGATCTGGGGATGGTTCAGCAAGGCTGGAATCGGGCAGAATTGTCTTTGTGAAGGACACATGAATCAAGCTGCAACGATGTGTGCTGAGAGTCGGGAAACAATTTCAGGGAGTGAGTGTTTTAATAAATTAACACAACATAATACAAAACAAGAACCACGAACAATGCCCAGACATGACAAAGAAACAGAAACAATGACGCCTGGGGAAGGAACCAAAGGGAGTGACATATATAGGGAAGGTAATCAGGGAAGTGATGGAGTCCAGGTGAGTCTGATGACACGCAGGTGTGCGTAACGATGGTGACAGGTGTGCGCCACAATGAGCAGCCTGGTGACCTAGAGGCCGGAGAGGGAGCACACGTGATACAAGCCACATACAAGGTTGTCCTGGAAGAAAACTTGCTTCCTTCTGCTCTGACAATGTTCCCCTTGTCTGAGGATATTTTTTTCTAGCATGACAATGCTCCATGCCACACAGCCAGGTCAATCAAGGTGTGGATGGAGGACCACCAGGTCAAGACCCTGTCATGTCCAGCCCAATCTCCAGACCTGAACCCCATTGTAGCTGGAGGATCACCAGATCAAGACCCTGTCATGGCCAGCCCAATCTCCAGACCTGAACCCCAATGAAAACCTCTGGAATGTGATCAAGAGGAAGATGGATGGTCACAAGCCATCAAACAAAGCCAGGAGTGGCATAAAGTCACCCAACATCAATGTGAAAGACTGGTGGAGAGCATGCCAAGACGCATGAAAGCTGTGATTGAAAAGCAGGGTTATTCCACCAATTATCTTCTTAAGTTAAAACATTAGTATTGTCTTGTTTAGAAACAAATATGAACTTTCTTTCTTTGCATTATTCGAGGTCTGACAACACTGCATCTTTTTTTGTTATTTTGGCCAGTTGTCATTTTCTGCAAATAAACGCTCTAAATGACAATATTTTTATTTGGAATTTGGGAGAAATGTTGTCAGTAGTTTATAGAATAAAACAAACAAAAAATGTTCATTTTAGAGAGCTGTATATATATATATATATATATATATATACGTATATATATTTTATTTGTTTGTTGTTCTATGGATTGTAATAGAAATAAAACTAATCCTATCTGTTGCTATTAGCAGGGCCAGAATAGTGCAGGGGCTTACAGGAGCACGCTCTCAATTTTCAAAATACACCATAGAGCATTATTTAGCCACAGAGAATCTATAGTAAAAACCAAAAAAACAAAGCCCCAGGTCCGTTAGATAGCCTATTTCCTGATTTAATGATTGATGCGTTCCAAATAGACATTATCACTTTGGACAAACGTTCTCCCTTTGACCTTCCAGGCTATTGAGAACAGAGCTGCATGCCTATTTCCTGTCTACTTCCTGTCTAGTTGGGACAGAGATGTACAGGCTACTGATGAAATAGCAGGCTGTCTAGTTCCTGTCTGGTTCCTGTCTATTTCCTGTCTAGTTGGGACAGAGATGTACAGGCTACTGATAAAAGAGCTGCCTGTCTAGTTCCTGTGTAATTCCTGTCTAGTTCCTGTCTAGTTCCTGTCTTGTTCCTGTCTAGTTCTGTGTAATTCCTGTCTAGTTCCTGTCTAGTTCCTGTCTAGTTCCTGTCTAGTTCCTGTCTTGTTCCTGTCTAGTTCCTGTGTAATTCCTGTCTAGTTCCTGTCTAGTTCCTGTCTAGTTCCTGTCTAGTTGGGACATAGATGAACAGGCTACTGATAAAAGAGCTGCCTGTCTAGTTCCTGTCTAGTTCCTGTCTAGTTCCTGTGTAATTCCTGTCTAGTTCCTGTCTAGTTCCTGTGTAATTCCTGTCTAGTTCCTGTCTAGTTGGGACAGAGATGTACAGGCTATTGATAAAAGAGCTGCCTGTCTAGTTCCTGTCTAGTTCCTGTCTAGTTCCTGTCTAGTTGGGACAGAGATGTACAGCATGTAAATGCACATAGTATATTATTTATCTGAGGCTTACGTGTGTGTGTGTGTGTGTGTGTGTGTGTGTGTGTGTGTGTGTGTGTCTTGCTGTCTCAACACAAGCCACGACAGAGGAGTCTGAGCCGCCGGCATTAGCTTCGTAGCGACAGCCCCACTTTATCATGGTTTTACCTTCATGCATAATTAAAAAGGTAAATTACCTGCCATGTACAAAATTCTAATGCTGGAGAAAACATGGCTACATTAAAATATATTTTCCTTTCCGTGAGACAAACAGGGAATCAATGAACCGTCATATATTATTGTGGCCCAAATGGCACCCTATTCCCTACATAGTGCTTTTGACCAGAACCCTATGTACCCTGGTCAAAAGTAGTGCACTATGTAGGGAATAGGGTACCATTTAGGATATAGCAAGGGTGGAGGGATCCAGAGGAGAGAACAGAGATTGGCTACAGCTGTTCCCATTGAAGAGGTCCTATACAATAGCGGGTGTGTGTGAAAGGTTCTGAGGGAAGTGTGTGTGTGTGTGTGTGTGTGTGTGTGTGTGTGTGTGTGTGTGTGTGTGTGTGTGTGTGTGTGTGTGTGTGTGTGTGTGTGTGTGTGTGTGTGTGTGTGTGTGTGTGTGTGTGTGTGTGTGTGTGTGTGTGTGTGTGTGTGTAAGCTTATGAAGCGAATGGCTGATGGGTATCAGGCAGGTTTGGAATACTGTGCAACACAAACTGTTCCTAGGGACTGTGATATATACCGTCTGGTGGAGAGGAAGCACTCCAGCATGTGTGCAGGACAGGCATAGTACCCATGTTATACAGATAACAACTTTGTCAGTATTTAAATTGTTTCCTTTTCAAGCATCACAAACAGATGAGCTCCTATCAGAAAGCTATTTTCGTTACTAAGGAGATTGTAGAACTGGTGTCACTGGGGGAAAGTGGGAGAGGGAGTGAGGGGGAGAGAGGAGAAAGGGGGAGAGGGGAGAGGGGAAGAGGGGCGAGGGAGTAGAATGGGGGACAAGGGGAAAGAGGGGAGAATGTGAGAGAGAGGAGAGACGAAAAAGGGAGAGAGGGGAAAGGGGAGGGGGGGAGATTAAGTAATAAGGGAAGAGAGGGGAGAGGGGTGAGAGAGATGAGAGAGGGAGAGAGGAGAAAGGGGGAGAGGGGAGAGAGCGAAAGAGGGGAGAAAATTCCCCAATAACAATGAGGAGGGGGTCTGAGGAGGGAGTTTTGGAGGGGATTTGAGGAGAGGTCAGGATATTGGCTGTGGAATGTTTTTAGGGGATTACCAGCTGGGTCTGGAGGGAGCTGACAGCTGGAGAGAAGAGAGAAGGGAACTAAAGAGGATAAGGCGGACAGGCCTACTTCAGTAGGAACCCTTGGTCAGCAAATACATTCAAACCACTGCTGCTGGGAGAGGAATTAACAGATATTGGCCAAATCCCAGTGATAGAGTCTATTAAATGGTAATATATACAGTCTTAATCAGGTGCAATTTTAGGATATGCAATAATCAACAATTATTTGGCAACTGACATCCCAAAAGAACATGCCGTTTGCTGAAAACAGCACAAATTATAAAGCTGGGATTCTGTTAAAAAAATGGTTTGGCCATAATCAAAAAAAACACATATTTTAACTTCCATTGACATTATAGGTAGATATTTTCAGAGATAATGTCTATGAGAAAATAACGTGATGATATGAGTTACTGTAAATAAGATGATCCATCAAGTCTCTATCAAAGCTACACAAGCAACACACTTACAGCCTGAGACAGTACCATGTTCATTGACTCGTGCAATAATGTTTCCAAGTTTCCAATTTGACAAAAGAGCTTGACGTTATAGATGTAGTTAGCGTGTCATACAATAATATATTAGTCAAAGAAAATCATCTGCCGTGGGTGACTCCTGAATTTGCAAATAAATTGCTACAGCCTTAAATTGGTATTTCTTTCCAACAGAGCTTTGACGTGCTGTGCTTACAGGCATTTTTAGTGGTCGAAGCGTCTCTCATCTCTCCTCCGTCTCTCTCACTTTGTTCCATTTCTCTCTCTCTCTCTCTCTCTCTCTCTCTCTACTACAAACACCAATCTCTATGTAATGAAAAATTCATGTTTTTATCTACAGTACACTTACAGGAGAATCAAAAGGATATGCTTGGATGAACAAAGGTTAAAAACAAAAGAGATAATAAATTGCTTGAGTGTCATGTTCAATTTTTACAACAGCATTACCGTAGCATTAACCATAACAGGATTTAAGATGTTACCAGTACACTGAACAATCCACTTTGCATCGGCTGTGCATCCTGCCCGCTGTGTGATTCATTGAGAGGAAACAACTATCACATTTTTCCACCGAGACACACGGACACGGACACACACTGAACACACACTGAACACACAAACACACACACATGGCCCTGATAAATAATACATTATATTTGGCCCTGGCATCGTCTATCTGTTGCAGCAATACGGCTACTCAAACCCTGTGATGTTTTATAGTAATGAGTAATGTACTGGCAGATAGTTATATTCTGTAGTAATATATACTAGTATTGGTTGATATAGTCACAAGAAACACATAACACTCAGTTTTACAAGTCAATAGACCTCAAAGTGTCATTTCTCAAAGCCTGATGTTTTATGAGAAGTTTTACATTTAATGGCAGGTTTTTACTGATAAAGAAGTCTGTGTTGTGAATGGTAAAATGTCTGTTACACCATAACAGACAACTCCATCACATGCAGGATGGTTACTATAACATGAATTTATTATTTTTTTCAACTTAAACTGTGAATGGTGCAGACTTACATAGATTGACACCAGCCAATGTGTTAACTTTAAATAGTACCTTTATATGTAAGGAATAATCAATGAGGGGCTAGCTATGTATTCTCTGGAAAATAATGAACGACGTGGAAGGTATGTTCCACGATGCGCTAGCGAAGTGGAACTTACCTTCCACAGAGTTGCATTATTTTCCAGAGAACGCATTGAGCTCTGAGTTGATTATAAACCCTTTCCTACAATGGCACTAATTGAACACACGCACCACAACAACAACAAAAATGGCTAATTTGCCGGTAGAAATGTGTTCCACATCAACTGAAGTAGCTAGCTAGCAAGTTTACGAGATACAGCTACAGTGGTTGCCTTGGTAACCAAACACACAGACTTGCTAGTTTAGCTAACCAAATCATCAGTCCTAGCTTGCTAGTACGAAACTCTAATTCAACAATGCCAATAATGTTTTCAATTCAATTTATGCGTTCCAAAGCCCCTCAATCATGCTGTAGAACAAGAATGAACTATAGCCATTGAATTCTACAGGGCTGATATACTGTGCGTTATAGTGAAATAATACACGCTCTAGAATGCCCTTCAAGCCAATCAGAAATAATTACTCAACAATGCCATGGTTTAATTAAGTGATAATGCCCGAGAAGCTGGTGTTTGGAGGATTTACATAAATATATATATATATATATATATATATATATATATATATATATATTTTTTTTTTGGTTGATTAATTTATTCATACTATTTCACCCTTCCACAACATATAGTTCCGACACAACTCTAGGGTGACTACCCAAGCCGTCTGGTCATTCGTTCTATCCGTCGGCTCGGTTGCCAGAAACGTGACCCAGTCGTTCCGTCTTTTTGTTCTGTATCAATGGACGTGACCCAGTCGTTCAGTCTTTTTGTTCTGTATCAATGGACGTGACCCAGTCGTTCAGTCTTTTTGTTCTGTATCAATGGACGTGACCCAGTCGTTCAGTCTTTTTGTTCTGTATCAATGGACGTGACCCAGTCGTTCAGTCTTTTTGTTCTGTATCAATGGATGTGACCCAGTTGTTTGTTTTAAATGTTCCATTGGCTGGCAACGTTTTTATCCCTTTCTTACTAGCTAGCCAACTACGGCTAATTTAAAGTCACGTCAAACAGTGCAGCCAGAATAACAACAAAGTAGCTGCATTTGCACTTGTTTAAACTGTTTTCTAGTAACATTTATTTGGATACATCCATAACAATGAGCTAATGATGCGGGATTTCGCCTGGCGTAGAAAATGTGCTCTCTCATCAGGACACTATTGTTCACAGGAGCTAGCCAACAACACAGCTAACGCAATCAAACTGAAGCTGGAGAGACAGCAAACTAGAAAGAAAAGCTGCCTGCCTGTCTGTCTGTCGAATCCCGACTCCCGACACGATCATTACTACGGACAGATACAGACAGCAATGTTTATACAACTCTCTGCTGTTGAAAACTAAATGTTAGTCTAAAAGAAATGTGAGATAATGTCCAGATGCTTTTTATAGTGGGGATAGTGGCTGATGAGACAGTGGATTGTGCAGTCAGATGGAACAGAGTGAATAGGCATTTTAACGTCATAGATTTCGCCGGTGGTAATTTGTGGAATAGACACCGACGGGAATGCAGTTTTAACCAATCAGCATTCAGGATTAGACCCACTCGTTGTATAAATCTTTATACAGTGCCTTCAGAAAGTATTCAAACCCCTTGTCTTTTTCCACATTTTGTTGTGTTACAGACTGAATATAAAATGGATACAATTTAGATTTTTTTGTCACTGGCCTACACACAAAACCCCATAATGTCAAAGTGGAATTTGTACAAATTAATAAAAAAATGAAAAGCTGAACTGTCTTGACTCAATATGTATTCAACCCCTTTGTTAGGACAAGCCTAAATAAGTTCAGGAGTAAAAATGTGCTTAACAAGTCACATAATAAGTTGCATGGACTCACTCTGTGCAATAATAATGTTTAACACGATTTTTGAATGTCTACCTCATCTCTGTACCCCCACACAAACAATTATCTGTAAGGTCCTTCAGTCAAGCAGTACATTTCTAACACAGATTCAACCACAAAGATCAGGGAGGTTTTCCAATGCCTCGCAAAGAAGGGCACCTATTATTAGATGGGTAAAAAAAACAGTCACTACAAAGATACAGGCGTCCTTCCTAACTCAGTTGCCGGAGAGGAAGGGAACAGTTTAGGGATTTCACCATGAGGCCAATGGAGACTTTAAAACAGTTGCAGAGTGTAATGGCTGTGATAGGAGAAAACTGAGGATGGATCAACAACATTGTAGTTACTCCACAATACTAACCTAATTGACAGAGTGAAAAGAAGGAAGCCTGAACAGAATATAAATATTCCAAAACATGCATCCTGTTGGCCACAAGGCAATAAAGTAATACCGAAAAAAATGTGGCAAAGCAATTAACTTTTTGTCCTGAATACAAAGTGTTATGTTTGGGGCAAATCCAATGCAACACATTACTGAGTACCACTCTCCATATTTTCAAGCATAGTGGTGGCTGCAAAACCTGGTCCAGTTTGCTTTCCACCAGACACTGGATGATGAATTCCCTTTTCAGCAGGACAATAACCTAAAACACAAGGCCAAATATACACTGGAGTTGCTTACCAAGTAGACAGTGAATGTTCCTGATTGACTAAGTTACTGTTTTGACTTAAATGGGTTTGAAAATCTATGGCAAGACCTGAAAATGGTTGTCTAGCAATGATCAACAACCAATTTGACAATGCTTGAAGAATTTTGAAAATAATAATGGACAAATGTTGCACAATCCAGGTGTGAATAGCTCTTAGAGACTTACCCAGAAAGACTCACAGCTCTAATTGCAGCTGAAGGTGAATTCTAACATGCATTGCCTCAGGGGTGTGAATACTTATGTAAATGAGATATTTCTGTTTTCTCTCAACCAGCTTCTCTCAACCAGCTTCATGACATAGTCACCTGGAATGCATTTTAATTAAAAAAACATGTTTTCACTCTGTCATTACAGGATATTGTATGCAGATGAGTAAAAAGAAAAAAAAACAGTTTGATACATTTTGAATTCAGGGTGTAACATAACAAAATGTGGAATTATTAATCAAAGGGTGTAAATACTTCTGAAGGCACTTTATGACATTACCCTGCACTCTATAACCAGAATGTTTATGACATTACCCTGCACTCTATAACCAGAATGTTTATGACATTACCCTGCACTCTATAACCAGAATGTTTATGACATTACCCTGCACTCTATAACCAGAATGTTTATGACATTACCCTGCACTCTATAACCAGAATGTTTATGACATTACCCTGCACTCTATAACCAGAATGCATGGAGAGTTGAATAGGTAAAAACCAAACCCCTATGATTTACTCATAACCATCCCCTCTTTGTTGTAACTCATTGACTTATAGTTTTATTGATATACAATCCATCCATCCCAAACTTTTTTTTTTTTAAATCTGAAAACAATCGGTGCAGAAGCAACAGACTGTTGGGGCATTAATCACCAAGGGCAGTATTTTTTTCCCAGATGGAGTTCCAAGAGATTGTTGCAACAGCTGCAAAGCATTCTGGTAAAGGGAATGATTTATGACTGTTATAACCATAACAATGAGGAAAAGTCATTACCATATCGACAGGCTCTGGGGTGATCCCCTATTCAATACATCAGAACATGCTGATCGTGACCTGCTAATGAGTAGGTTATAAAGGGGAAAAGAGAGAAAAACAATGAGGATTGGTCTGTTGTTAGTGATAGAACAGCCTGCATAGAGTCAACAAACGTGAACTGCAAAATACATTTTTCACAGAATTACTAACTGTATCGAAGCAGCACAGCAAGGGAACATTCATGTATTAATTCATCATTGACATCCTACTCATTTTGAAGTAATTTATTTGAGGATTGCTTTTTGAGGGCCGACAGGGATAGGACAGGAACTGATACATTGACATGTGATGAGCGAGCGCGAGAGAGAAAGGATCACATTTGCAGGATTTCACCACTAATCACTGGCCACTGATTCATGGCTCACCTCGTTCCTCTCACTTTTATATCACATCACACACACACACACACACACACACACACACACACACACACACACACACACACACACACACACACACACCGCCCTCCCCGTCCAGTCCAGAACAACAGCCTCCCCAAGGTCAGCTGAAGGAAATGATACCACATGGCATATAAGATTTATGATGGTCCATCTACATCTCCCTCTTTCTATGTTTACAGAGAAGTCCGACATCGCACCTTGTTCCTTTTGTAGTGCACTACTTTTGACTAGAGCCCTATGGGTTTCCTTTTGGGCCCTTGTCAAAGTAGTGCACTAGACAGGGAATAGGGTGCCAATGAGTGCCCATTCGGCATCCCTAGCCGCATCCTCAGAGCATGCACAGACCAGCTGGCTGGAGTGTTTACGGACATATTCAATCTCTCCCTATCCCAGTCTGTTGTCCCCACATGCATCAAGATCTCCACCATTGTTCCTGTGCCCAAGAAAGCAGAAGGTAGCTGAACTAAATAACTATCGCCCGTAGCACTCAATTCTGTCATCATGAAGTGCTTTGAGAGACTAGTCAAGGATCATATCACCTTACCTGATACCCTAGACCCACTTCAATTTGCTTACCGCCCCAATAGATCCACAGACGGTGCAATCGCCATCGCACTCCACACTGCCCTATCCCATCTGGAGAGGAATACATATGTAAGAATACTGTTCATTGACTATAGCTCAGTATTCAACACCATAGTGCCCTCCAAGCTCATCATTAAGCTTGAGGCCCTGGGTCTGAACCCCGCCCTGTGCAACTGGGTCCTGGACTACCTGACAGGCTGCCCCCAGGTGGTGAAGGTAGGAAACAACACCTCCACTTTGCTGATCCTCAACACTGGGGCCCCACAAGGGTGTGTGCTCAGCCCACTCCTGTACTCCCTGTTCACCCATGATTGCGTGGACACACACGCCTCCAACGCAATCATCAAGTGGGCAGACGACACAACAGTAATAGGCCTGATTACCAACAATGACGAGACAGCCTACAGGGAGGAGGTGAGGGCTCTGAGAGTGTGGTGCCAGGAAAATAACCTCTCACCTAACTTCAACAAAACAAAGGAGTTGATTGTGGACTTCAGGAAACAGCAGAGGGAGCACCCCCCATCCACATCGAGAAGATGGAAAGCATCAAGTTCCTCTGCGTACACATCACTGACAAACTGAAATGGTCCACCCATACAGACAGTGTGGTGAAGAAGCCTCAGGAGGCTGAAGAAATTTGTCTTGGCACCAAAAACCCTCACAAACTTTTACAGATGAGCAATAGAGAGCATCCTGTCGGGCTGTCCAGAGGGTAGTGCGGTCTGCATAACGCATCACGAGGGGCCAACTACCTGCCCTCCAGGACACCTACAGCACCCGATGTCACAGGAAGGCCAAAAATATCATCAAGGACAACAATCACCCGAGCCACTTCCTGTTCACACCGCTACCATCCAGAAGACGAGGTCAGTACAGGTGCATTAAAGCTGGGACCAAGAGACTGAAAAACAGCTTCTATCTCAAGGCCATCAGACTGTTACATAGTCATCACTAGCACTTTAGAGGTGGCTGCCCTATATACATAGACTTGGAATCAATGGCCACTTTAATAATGGAACGCTAGTCACTTTAATCTATGTTTACATATTTTGCATTACTCATCTCATGTATATACTGTATTCTATACTATTCTACTGTATCTTAGTCGAGGCCACTCTGACATTGCTCGTCCAAATATTTATATATTCTTAATTCTATTTATTTACTTTAGATTGTGTGAAATTGTTTGA